>NC_060138.1:434836618-435141062 GCF_021461385.2 Schistocerca piceifrons
TCTTTAAATGAAGCAGCGCCGTGAAATATTTATAATGTGATCATTTTACTAACTAAATACTAAGTTTGATTTTCTCCCGACTAGCCACATATATGTCACAAAAAAGTGACTGTAGCCCCGTAAACAATGCCTTACGTGTGGAACCATACATAACTTTTCAGTTCCTTTTAACGAGTGAAGAAAGCCCGCCGAAGTTTTCCTTGCATTACGGAGCCCACAAATACCCATCTACGGTATGGTGCATATTTTCTGAAGTCGTCAACTCAGTTTTTGATTCACTGTCCCTCAATCTCTTCTTATCTGACAGAGTCTGACGAGTAAGTTCCAGCTATTCAACAGACAATATGTCCCACCTCCGTCCGTTTCATAAACATTCTCAGAAATGGACCTGTAAACTTACAGAAACTGAAGGTTTGATGATGAATACAATTGTATCTTGTACCCTAGTCTGTTTATTCATCCATTTGTTACTATTTCTGCCTCTACCAGTGATTCCCTTTATGATTCTCACCATTCCCTTTATGCATCTCACCACCGCCCACCGGACAGCTTTAAGTATTTAATGGAGACATTAAACGTCAGTCTCAGTCGTCAGTACATAATGATAATACATGATAACTGTAAGCTCTTCTTGCCAATCACAACACATTCGTCGCGCGGGATTAGCCGAGCGGTCTATGGCGCTGCAGTCATGGACTGTGCGGGTGGTCCCGGCGGAGGTTCGAGTCCTCCCTCGGGGATGGGTGTGTGTGTTTGTCCTTAGGATAATTCAGATTAAGTAGTGTGTAAGCTTAGGGACTGATGACCTTAGCAGTTAAGTCCCACAAGATTTCACACACATTTCTAGAAGAACAAAGTCACACACACAAACACACACATACAGAAATACAAAAATGGTTAAAATGGCCCTAAGCACTATGGGACTTAACATCTGAGGTCATCAGGCCCTGGACTTAGAACTGCTTAAACCTGCCTAACCTAAGGACATCACACACATCCATGCCTGAGGTAGGATTCGAACCTGCGACCGTAGCAGTCACGTGGTTCAGGATTGAAGAGCCTAGAACCGCTCGACCACAGCCGCCGGCCACAAATATACTTACATAAAAAAATAATATCGCAATACTGCAACATTTAAAAATAAATTATGTAGAGTATGGAAATTTCGGGAATACTCTCGTTTCGTCTAGGTAACATATTTAGCTGGTTAACATTTCTAGATCGCAGTTTAACCCAAGAGCTAGATAAGCCATTGCAAATATGAAATGCTGGTAAACCAATAACAGGGAAAGCCGCTAGAATGTTTAGTGGAAGCATGGAAACGTGCGTGAATGTTGTTGTACAGGTATCGGATGTCAGTTCGTAGGATGGAGTTCCATGCCTGTTTCACCTGATTGGTCAATAAAGGGACGGTTAATGCTGCTTGACGTCCTATGAGTCTCATGTAAGCTCGATTAGAGACGGATCTGGTGAGCGAGCAGGCCAAAGAAACTTGTAGACTCACTGTAGAGCGTGTTAAGTTACAACAGCGGTATGTGGCGAGTGTCATTCTGTTATAAAACATCCCATGGAGAGCTGTTCATGGATGCCAACACAACAGATCGAATCACTAAATTGACCTTCACATCTGGAGGCATGGTTCGTAAGATAACAACGAGAGTGCTCCTGCTATCATACGAAATTGCATCGCAGACCATAACTGCAAGTGTAGGTCCAGAGTCTCTAGCAAGCAGACTGGATGGTGCAGGCCCTCAACTGACCTGCTTCTAACCAGCACACGGCCATTACTGGTGCTGCGACAGCAGTAGCTTTCATCAGAAAAGATCTTAACCCTGCCTCCAATGAGCTCTCGCTTGACACATCCTGGCAGATTCAAACGGTGTGCCGGACCGAGACTCGGACTCGGGACTGGTGGAAGTACAGCTGTGAGGACAGAGCGTGAGTCGTGCTTGGGTAGCTCAGCTGGTAGAGCACTTGCCCGCGAAAGGCAAAGGTCCCGAGTTCGAGTCTCGGTCCGGCACACAGTTTTAATTTGCCAGGAAGTTCCATATCAGCGCACATTCCGCTGCAGAGTGAAAATCTCAATCTACATGAGCTCTCACTTGACACCACTGAAGCTGTAAATGGCGGTGGTTTGGTGTCAGTGGAATGCACGCTATAGGTTATCTAGCACGGAGTTGTCTTTGAAATAAACTATTTTTACAGTTCGCTAGGTCATTGCGATGCCAGCTGATGCTCAGACTGCTTCTTCAGGTGCAGTACGATGCGTTAGAGCCGCACTCCGAACATAATTGTAGTGCCACGGAGCCCAATCTTCTTGCGATCGTCCATTTTCGTGACCACCGCTGTCAGCAGTCATGCACGGTGGATACATTCCTGCCGAGTCTTTCTGGAATATCGCTAAAGGAACATCCAGATTCTCGTAGCAGTAATACAGGATCTCGTTCAATCTCAGTGAGGCGTTTACTCCTAATGGCGTCTTTGTTGTCTTAAAGGCTTTCTTGACGAGCGTCAACTCTGTACATCCAGTCTCAAAGGTAACTAACGCTCACGACCGTAACGGCGTTTATTTAAAGCAAATCCGATGTGCATCCTCACAGTGGCGCATCTAGTGCCATTCTTATGCGACTGGTTCGTACTTTTGATTACATCTTGTTGTGGCTAAGACATGTAAAAACCATGCCTAAGACACCTACTATTACTTCTGCTTTACGGTACTGCAGTTTCCCAGTGTCCACAATACTACGTCTCCAAAGCATTAATTGCCAGTGGCCTTTAACATCGTTCTGACACCTGCTTTGAATATACAAGTTTTCTGAGACTCGTGTTATCACCTTGACTGATTTGATGAAACAGTTCTGCTTCTAAAAAGGATCCCAAGGAAATCTAGCGTTTACGAAGACTTTCGTAATGTTACTCTCTCGTCGACCTGCTGCAGAAGAAGCTGCAGTACTCTGAAATTAATTGGGCCAGCGCAGGGGACGAGTTTCGTGGGGAGGCAGGGAGCGGTGCAATCAAAGTCAAATAACTGCCGACCCCCCGGACGCAATTTGGAGCAACCGAGTGGCAGTAACGGCGGACCTGGCCCCTGCCCTACCCCTGATTCGCCCCCTCGCCACGCTCACCTCCACCCCTTCCTAAGAAAATTAATATTGATATTCAATTATTCACAAACTGCAAATACGCGCTTTTATGTGCTCCATATTATTGGCAATGCATTTTCAGCTCCGTCTTTCTGCGCTTTACGCACCGCCGAGCGGAAACCCATAGAGTGCAGAGTGTAAACAGGTGTGCAACTTGGCGCCTTCCACTCAGCTGAAAGAAAATGATCTTTGCCAGCAGCGACCGATGCCACGTTCCCAATAATGTGCGCAGTCTGGCAGAAGTACTGAACTTTCCCTGCGCAGTGTGGCGAAGTCGTTTCGCCCGAAAGGCGCGAAGAGTTGCCTGCTGGCCCTACTTTCCGGTGGTGGCTTCTGTGTGAGATCATTCTTGTAGCGGAAGGCCATTCATGGTACGTAGAACGGCATTTTTGCCTTTGTTTACATCTGATGTGCCATTCGTCGACTATGACCAGCTGTTCTCGTTTATGAATTCAATTGTTTCTTTCACATGAACAAGAGCCAGTAGCTGTTGCGTTCTGATATTATTAATTGTTTCTGTCAGAGTTATTACATATTTGTAATATTGATTGTGGACAGTGCATAATCTAGGGATGCAGATAATTATATTACTTTGTTCAAATAATTCACAAAAGGACGATAAGAAATAACGTTGGATGTCCTGTGTGAACAATTATCCGTTTTATTTTAATCAGTAGGCTCAGCAAGTTTAGTAATCAGGTGGCAAATATGGAGGGGGTCCAGAAAATTTTAGAAGCTAGACGCCTGATTTATCGTTTTACACGCTACATTTCAAACATTTCCCGATCCAGAATAAGGAAGATATATATGAGCATGTATTTATGTTCGTACTAAAATAGACACGATATATCATTTTCAATCAAGAAAATTTCTTCTGCCTCCTCCTACCACATCGAAGCTCACTCTTGACTGCAGCCTCATAGAAAGCGTCGCTAATATTTCTTCTTTTCGATGCTCTTTCGTTGCTGCGGTATTGAGAAATGAGAGTTAATTCTTTTACCTACATCAATAATGCTGGTGCGAAGGGACGCAGTACTTTTTAGTAGAGAGGTAGGCGTGTGTTCAATATTTTTATATCTATGACTTCGAGCATTCCTGAGGCACTCCTCTCCCTCACAAGTTCACAAGTTTTGCTTTTTTTTCCACTCAATCCCGTAAAGAAACACACGTAAAGACAATGTACAACACTAAAGCTAGAGCATAATGGACCATTAGCGTAGCGTAGTGGAATTTCGTGCTAGCAGGCCAGGAAAAATGCACCGACACATCCGTGAAACACTGGCTTTGTGTAGCCAATATAATGACAACATATTGCGTACATTGTACATAATAAATTGGATACTTGATAAATAACATTAACAATAATAAATAGTAGCATCATAGTCCAGTTCTGGCCGCCAACAATAAAAATAATAATAATAATAGTAAGTAACAACAATGGTAATGAAGTACTAGCAGCGTACAGTGTTTCAGAACTTGCTTCTAACTCAGCCTATTCGCGCCTTTAGTAAGCTTTGGTTACACTGGAAGGAAATCATTACAAGGAATAAAGCATTTCAGTAGCATATGATTAGCGAAAAGCAGACAGTAGCGTTCTCTATATTTTTAAAAACATCAAACTCTAAAATGTCTATATCCATAATATTTTAAGAACTTCTCATAACTCTCTAATTAAGGTGATCAATCGGTAAAAATTACGGACAGTGCGTAATAATTGGTAGCGATGTATTAGTGTTAAGTTGACTAATGGTGTCGAAAGAAAACAACGGAAGGTGATTGGTGAAATTTATTAACACATTTCCAGGAACTTCGAGAATACAGACGTAGCACAGCTTTCAACTTTAAAAAAATGAGGTACCGATGATTAACATTGTGCTTGAAAAGAAACATGGCACCCTGGTCTAAGAACTTGGGTGCACAGCCAGCCGCTGTTGTCAATGGTTCTGGGCGCTTCAGTCCAGAACCGAGCTGCTGCTACGGTCGCAGGTTCGAATCCAGCCTTGGGCGTGGATGTGTGTGATGTCCTTAGGTTAGTTAGGTTTAAGTAGTTCTTAGTCTAGGGAACTGATGACCTCATATGTTAAGTCCCATAGTGCTTAGAGCCATTTGTATCATTTGGGTGGAAATTCTGAAACTTAAACTGGAAAATCGATGCACTGTACCTGATGAAGCGCTGATGTTTGTCTGTGTGTACATTACCGTATTTACATATCAGTGAGAAAATTATGCAACAGTTCTTGTTACCAAGATCCACAGGAAAAACTTCAGGTATAATATTGAACTCACATGAAGTATTTATTACTCGTTGATTGTGATTTAATTTTGTGTGGGATCGAAGGAGTATTTGTTAGGATTTGTGCAAGATGAAATACTTAATCTTAACTGTGTATTTGTTTACAGTACTGAATGACGAATTAAGCATTTGAGCCATTAGAGTTTGCGTAACACATATGAGTACAAATACAGTGCTTGAAGGAATGGTATCTCAGCGCTGCGATCTGATAAAGGACATGTGGTCCGCAAAGAGACGACATCTGTAACACTATTTGATAGAATTTCGTTTTAGATTTTAAACTTGCTGCAGAAGTGAGTTCTGTTTAGGTGATACATCCATTGTGCAGTCACTAGGATAATGATCCACCAGAGCAGCTTATGATGGCGGCTCGCATTAGTAGCCGAATTTCGTTACCATTATATCATAAAATGGTCGTACATTCATTAAAGAAATCGTACATTCATGCGTATCTTCCACCACAAGTCATGTAGAGGAAGCAGGGGAAGCTGGGTATAGAATTTTGAACCATTTGTGTGACGAAGCAAGGGGTCTTTAATCACTGATAAACGGTATCCCATGAAGATTGATGATTTTCAAAATGGGAGGTTGTTTAGCAGTTGTTACATGATCAACCATTAACGAGTATCTGTGCTACAGTTAGGTAACAGTAAGATGACTAAATAAGGACTTAATCGAGAACATCACATGACGTAACTCTTCCATGAGAAACGGGGTGTAAGTAGATCCCCTGCGGCCTACAATTTGTTTGATGTCTGTGCAAAGTACAACTTAGTGGGATTTTGAGGGAAAAATGCAGTTCATACTGGGGTCAAGTTCACTAGATTTTTCTTAGATATATTTGAATAGTTTAATGTCGCCTGCAGCTGTAACTTTGTAGTTCTTCGTACGATGGCGAAATGTCGGTTTCCGACCGTTATTAAGTGCCTGTACACATTCATCGATGGCACATTATGCCAAACATGTCTCCCAATCTCTGCGTATTTAAATAGCGTCCACTGTTGTTGTGTTTGTTGGTGCACAGTACAACTAGCACAATACAGGTGCAAACCACAGTTTTAAAATTGTATGTATTTCACGTACCATCGCACTCAACACACATATTATGACCACACAGTGTGTAGTACGGTCATAGGAACGATTCCCACGCATTCGCGAGCACAATGGAAGAGGATGTCATTCGAATACACACCTGTATAGAACTGTGTGACACAATGTGTCATCAGTCAGTTTCTGCACAGGTACTGATGTGATCCAAGCCCAAATTTTTGGAGTAGGGCAACAAAGAAAGAAACAATGGGAGCTGCAGACGGTATTAAATCATATTAACAATTCGTCGCCACTGCGGGCCCTATCTCAATGAAGGTATTTTTTCAGATTAACATGTAGTATTACATTCTCACTGCGTTATTGTAGAAATGTATGCTTGTGGTGTAAACTGGATATCACCCATTGCTTGCTAAAGGTATTTGGTTATGGTGATCTCTAGATCTCTTACGGCCACTGGGACATATAAAATGTACTTTAGGTATAATGTTCGACATGAAGTCCGTCATTTTGAGTTCCACTGAAGTCGTGCATAAAGCTACGGTAACAGTAAATTAAACCCATCTAATGCCTTCAAATACACCTCTAAGGCCTCGGGAAGTAATTGTTGTTTGTACGGAGATTAGAACACTTCATGAACCCCTGAAAATTAATGAAATGTCTTGCCTTTATGAATAGTTTCCTCGTTTTTGAATCTACCTGAAAAAGGGCGGATGGCTGGTGCTGAGCTGTCGATAAGCTAAATTCGATGAAACTAACGACCAGGCTATGTTGTCCCTTGTTCCAGCTGTTAAGCACGAATTACGGTATAACATTGTTTTTTGTACGCCATGGTCTCATTTCAACGAGACAGGACCGACTGAATTCCCGATTGAATCTATTCGTGGCTTGTGCGCAAATGGTTTGAAATTTCTTCAAAATATTTGATCGAATTCCAGTCACTAACCTTTAACAGTAGTCTTTCATTTTTCATATTGATTGTACTCCTAGATGTCCATTGGTCAAATACATTCTCACATTGAATATTTTGTGTACGTTTAGAAACAATTTTTCCGCCACATTTGTGTTCCACATTAACTTTATACTCCACTAATCATTATTATTTTCTTATTTCTGACAATATGACTCCAGAGCATGAAAAATCCTTATGGATCTTTGATACTGTACGTATACTTGCCTTCCATATTCTCGTTCTGTTTATCTTGAGCGAGATTCATCCGATTGCGGGGTCATCACCTCAGACTCGTTATTGCAGTGCGGAAGGAGACAGCTTGTACCAGGTGCTTATAATTAAAGTGTAGCTACTCACCGAGTTCCATATGGGCTATAATTATTATCGTATGGCAGCGAAACTTGGTAGAATTTGTAATACGTTAACGTGGAACTGATTTACGATGGATAAGTATTATCTACAATGTTGGCCACCAGGTGCTAATCTGGCGCGGTGCAGAATTTTCTCGACGTTTGCGGTGCTCATACTGAACCAATTGTGTAAGCGGCAGTTAATAATAACTGCAACATTTTTGTCTTTCTCACATGTTTGACCTTTTCTGCCTATGTTCCATTCCCAACTCACTACATGTGAAAACATTTCTATACGACTTCCTTGTATTCACAACGCTTCCTACCCAAAGCATTTTGTTACCTACTTGATTTGCTCTCCCGTTTTATGTATTAAAGTATAAACAGTAATGACTATACTGTCATTAGCTCTAATGCAAATAAAAAGTTGGCATATAGCAGAGCATTACTAACAAGGGAACCTCCTCAGAGCACCCCCTCAGATTTAGTTATAAGTTGGCACAGTGGATAGGCCTTGAAAAACTGAACACAGATCAATCGAGAAAAGAGGAAGAAGTTGTGTGGAACTACGAAAAAAATAAGCGAAATATACAAACTGAGTAGTCCATGCGCAAGATACGCAACATATTGGATAGTTTGAAACAACGAGCTGTGGTTAGCGTGAGCAGTTGTGGAACGAGAGGTCCTTGGTTCAAGTCTTCCCTCGAGTGAAAAGTTTACTTTCTTTATTTTCGCAAAGTTATGATCCGTCCGTTCGTTCATTGACTTCTCTGTTCACTGTATTAAGTTTAGTGTCTGTGTTTTGCGACTGCAGCGCAAAACCGTGCGATTGTTATTGAAGTCGCGAGCTATATTTGCTGGATTCATATTGCCCACGGAATACATCTCACGTATTTAATGCACTCTCGTCCAAAGTAGCGAACAGCCAACTGCCAGCCTGGGAGCCTCGTTAGCAGTAATATTCTCTCTTCTGACGTCGTGTGTTTCGATGTTTGTTTAGGTGTAGCGTCCCCATACTAGGGCGCAGTTACCTCGCATCGGACAGACGGACGGACAGATAATAATTGTCTGAAAATAAAAAGTAAACTTATCACTCGAGGGAAGATTTGAACCAAGGACCTCTCGTTCCGCCGCTGCTCACGCTAACCACTGGACCACTGCGCTCCTTAGCTCACAATCTTCTTGTTGCATATCTTGAGAATGGACTAGTCAGTTTGTATATTTTCCTTATTTTTTCATAGTTCCACACAACTTCTTCCTGTTTTCTCGATTGATCTGTGTTCAGTTTCTCAAGGCCTATCCACTGTGCCAACTTACAACTAAATCCGAGGGGGGTGCGATGGGGAGGTTCCGTTGTAAGATAAAGTTCAGCAGCAAGTTACGTGAGCAACTACCTGATTTAGGGATATCAGCACCTATATACATATACTACGGAAGCATCCTGAAGGTGTCTGGTGAAGAGTACTCTTGTACCACTATCTCCCACTCCTTTTCTGTTCCTTTCATGAATGTCGCGTAAGAACTACGGTCCCCGGTGAAGGTCCGTATGACACATAATTCCTCTCTCCGGACTGAATCATTTGTGTGACGTATATGGAAGGATGTAATATGTTGCCAGATTCTTTTTCTGAATCGTACGCTATCAGATTTCAGCAGTAAACCTTACATATATAGGCTGAACCAGAAATCTATCGACAAACTTTCGGAGACAGTTCATAGTACTTTCTAAGTATTTTCTTATCAGGAACCCACAGCTACAGAACAATAATTTAATAATTCTATCAGTTACCGCAATAACTTTTGTTCCTGTGAAAATATTTTCACACCAGTGAAGAAGTATGTTACATGCAGTTACCAAAACATACAACAAACGAAACTCAACACAGAATAATGCAACAACGTTCAAAACAAATGCGTGCAGTTGTGTCTCATTGTGATCAGTCTGTTCTGTCAGCATTCAGTACAGCAAGTAACAAGAGCAAAACTGTTCCGTTACATGTATTTTCAAAATGTCGACCAGCAGAATGAGTAGCGACGCATGATCGAGTGTCCTACGAGCTCAGAAATTCCAGGAGTTAGGCGTGCTACTTCTTCGTCCGCGAGTCCGCGACAATCCTAACTAACAGGTTCGGTCGAGTAGCGATTGCAGTCTAATAAACTACGCTATTCACGTGCCTCAGGAGAAGCAGTCCGTTGGTGTGACTTCTGGTGAGCCAGCTAGCTGTGGAATGTGTCCAAATGAAATACGGTTTTGTCTGTAACGATCCGCCAGCGACCGTGGGGTCCCTTATAACAAAATGAAAATACTCAGAAAGCATCCCTGAACAATCACTGAAAATTTGTCTGTGGAGCTTTAGTTCATCTTGTATAAACCGTAAGTCACCATTCGGTGAATGATGGAGATTACCTCTTACTGCAGCTAGTCATTTATTTTCCTATTATAGTCCAGAATGTACTGACTGTCTATATACTTACATAAAAAGCTATGATATCTGTTACTTCGCCTTCGTTATCCTTAAGTAAGACGTGTGCTGGTGGCGGTAGGATCGTCTTGCAGTAAGTCGCAAATGCCGGTTCTCTAAACTTTCTCGATAGCGTTTTGTGAAGAGAATGTCTTCTTCCCTCCAGAGATGTCTATTTGTGTTCACGTAACCTTTCTGTAATAGTTCGGTGCTGATCGAAACTACAGGTAACCAAACTAGCTGAACGCCTCTGAATTGTTTCGAAGTCTTCTTTTATTCCGATTGATGAGGATCCCAATCACTCGGGTAGTACTCGAGGACACTTGTATCACAAGTACCCTGCTCTTTGTTTCCTTAGTGGTTAGGTTGGGGTTGGGTTGTTTGGGGGAACAGACCAAACAGCGAGGTCATCGGTCTCATCGGATTAGGGAAGGATGGGGAAGGAAGTCGGCCGTTCCCTTTCAAAGGAACCATCCCGGCATTTGCCTGGAGCGATTTAGGGAAATCACGGAGAACCTAAATCAGGATGGCCGGACGCAGGATTGAACCGCCGTCCTCCAGAATGCGAGTCCAGTGTGCTAACCACTGCGCCACCTCGCTCGGTTTAATGGGTAGCTACAGTTTCCTAGAATTCTCCCAATAAACTAAATCAGTAGAGTCCTTCCTCAAAAGGAGGAATATCTAATTCATTGTAGCTGATCACGTCGTTAATACTTACAGTTTGTTTGGAGTAGTGTTCCAAATCAAAATAACGCGATACACGGTAGCACTTCTTGTAACAAAGAAAAATAAAGAGTAGTATTAAGGATTCTCGAAACATGCGGCAACTCCGGTAGCCATATCCCCGTTTCAAGTATGCTCACTCCCCTCCCCCCCTCCCCACCTCCGCCACCAACCCGCTGAAAGATACAAGAAGTCTCTCCCCAGGGTGCTTCCGTAGCGACGACCGAGAGACAAATGCGTCCCAAATGCCGCGAACTTCAGCTAACGTAATGACGCAGCACCGACGCGCCCTCTCGTGGCGCCTGGCGGGTTCGGCGGTCACCTGGGTGTTTTTTGCCTCCCCCCAGCCGCCTCGCTGCTCCCACAAACGCCTCGGGTGGAACGCCGCTAGTATCGATTTGGCAGTCGACACGAAGCTCGTTCGGAGCTCAGAGGAAGGAATACAAATGGCAGCATTAACGGAGTGTCAAACAGAGCGTGGTAAAATATGCTGCCAACCGCGTTGCTGGGACGGTTGCTGTGCCGCCTCAGGGGCTCGACACGTGGAACCACTCCATACAGAACTCTGAAAATCTGTAGTACATCTGCAGCCGTCTGGTACATCACTTTTCTGAGAGACATGGCAAAAATTTCGTGCAAAGTAGTTCATATATTGCTACCGTTGCATTCCATTACATTTTTTTTTTCTAGAAGATGTTAGTCCAAAGCAGTGCAATATGTAATATTTGTGGGATCCAACCCACTTGTGTCTTAGAAGGTGCCCAGGAAGCTGTTTCCTCGGATAGCTAAACAACACACAGGTAAATCATATTAATTGAGTTTCTTGCAGTAATTGAATTGTCGTTGATAATTCTTCCGGGTTATATGGTCGTGGTCCATGGAATACTTCTATTTCTAACGTTTCGTCCAATACTACGTTGGACATCCTCAGAGATATGGCTGGTCCTGTTGAGTCCTGCCGACTGACGAGTCGTGCGTCGGAGAGCGGCATAAACACTGAGGAAAGTGGGCGTGGTCTAGCTTGCACATAGCAGCAGAGAGAAAACTAGTGAAAGATAAAATGTAACTATCGATAATAGTCCGTCATAGATAAACCCCACTTATCGATTCTGTAACGCCACTGTCCATATCTCGCTTAATTTCAAGGTCATTTCTTTTCTATTAAAATTATCTTCATGTTTATAAATTTGAATAGCCTCCCAATACTGTCGTCGATAATAGTTCGTGGTAGCACTTAAAACTGTAGTTTCAGAAGACTTAACTACAGGGTCACCGGACTGAAGTGCATGTTCCGCAACGGCCGATTTATCTATTTTACCCAGTCGGCAAAAACTTTTATGCTCCTTTACCCTCGTATTCACACTTCTTTTCGTAGTACCAATATAGACCTTGCCACAGGTACACGGAATTTTATACACACTGCTAAATCATAATGGTGGCCTTCTATCTTTAACAGAACGAAGTACTCGTCCTATTTTTGTGGTAGGTTTGAATACCGGTTTCACTTTATGTTTCAGCTAAATTTTGCCGATTGGGTCTGTAACCTTACTAATGAAAGGTAAAGACACCGTGTTCTTCCATTGTTGTGTACCATCCTTGTCCTTTGGTCTGCTGTAATTAGGTCTTAAAACTCTATTAACTTCATTGTTTGAGTACCCATTCTTTTCGAATTCCTGTTTCAGAAGATTCACTTCCGTATTCAGATGTTCCGGCGTACAAATCCGTTTTGCCCTGTCCACTAAACTTTTGATTACACTTCTTTTTTGTTGTGGGTGATGATTGGAGTTGTTATGTAAGTATTATCAACCACAGTACCATCCGGTCGTGAAAGCCTTCATTGTATGAGTAGTTGAATTGACCAAACTTCGGGCCTTAAGCAAATGGCGACATGCAAATAATCAATGCCCTTCGTTATATACAGTGTCCATGCAAGTTAATTACACAAGTTCATATGGATCACAAGTTGCAGCCCTTCTAATTCCTCTCTTCTAGTCTGGGTCTGCTAGTGTTCGGTCGATGTTGGCAGCAGCGGCGCTTATATTCTCTTCGTATAGGGGCCGCTCCTGCCGTGGTGACGTCCTAGTCAGCGCGCTATTGGCTGACGTCGTGTCGTAGCACTCCCTGCTGTATCAATCTTGATCTTCGTGCAGGCACTTGTCGTTGCGCCGGAACAATATTAAAAGCTTCTCCCCTTTTGATACTCAGAATGCCACACGTTATGCAGGGATCACGATTCAGGTTTCAGACTACCATATTGCAAGTTTCAGTAACCAAAATGGAAACCAAATGCCGCCCCTGTGGTCTTTATGGAGCAGGAAATGCTAAAACTGTAAACTGGCTGCTGTTTGTTGCCCGCAGCTCGTGGTCGTGCAGTAGCGTTCTCGCTTCCCGCGCCCGCGTTCCGGGTTCGATTCCCGGCGGGGTCAGGGATTTTCTCTGCCTCGTGATGACTGGGTGTTCCATGCTGTTCTTAGGTTAGTTAGGTTTAAGTAGTTCCAAGTTCTAGGGGACTGGTGACCATTGATGCTAAGTCCCATAGTGCTCAGAGCCATTTGAACCTATTTTGCTGTTTGCTGGGGTGAAAATACTTGTCAAAAACGCACGCGGTATTGTAAACCAGAGCACATGAACGTAACAAGAACGAAAGGAAATTCAATAGTGCACAACTTAAGAACGCGAAATAACTTTCACATGATGCCAAGTAACATAGCTGCCAAACAACATAGATGGATGAAGCTTGAAATACACACAGAAAGAAATGCTGCGATATAGCACATAAGGTAACTGGGAGATACATGCAATGATTCAAGCGATTAACGACACAAGACACTTCTGTTCAGAGACAGTAATTATAATGATGTCATCGTTATATATGATGAACCAAAGTAATTGCAAGAGGCAGGACATTTTTCTTAACCGGCTTTGGGACGGCAAACGTGCTCTGAAAACAACTTCCCGCGCTGGCGACGAGATTCGTAAGGAGTTCTTGCGGCAGGGCATTCCTTCAACAGTGCGATTTAAAACTGCTTGATGCACGTTGGTGCGTCTGGAAAGTCTTCAGTAAGCCTCACCAACACATCACACACGTACTCAAGGGGACTGACGTCTGGAGAACGGACAGGACAGTCCATTCCCCGAATATCCTGTTTCTGAAAGTCCTCCACCAGCGCTATTCGATGCGGTCACGCATTGTCGTCCTTAAAAATGGCGTCAGGGCCGGATGCACCCCTCAAAAGACACGCATGGGGAAGGAGTACATTGTCGCAGAGATCTGACGGTCAGTAGGCCCATGCTTATTTATTCTTCAGCACCCCATAACACCCGTATCATCAAAACTATTTTGTTCAACAATGCTGTATTCAATTTCATACCGTGAGTGGTGGGAACACTTAATCCTCCCAGGAACATTATCAGAAATGGTCCTTTTGGCGTATTTCAAGTAAAGCCACTTGGGCTTTGCGCGGCCCCGCCGTTATGACAATTGCAAACAGGAAAACTTCTAACAAAGTATTTAGGTGAATCACAGTCACATGCAAGCCATTACACAACCCAAGCTTTCCTCAAGCACCACCGTCAAGACTCTCTTTGTGCACTACCACTGAATAGCACAAACAACGGGTGGAATCAATTTCTGTATTACGAGCACAGCCAACCCTGAGACCGAGACGCCAACCACCGTGCACCCATCCATAACAGGAACCCACCTCCGTGCGCTAATATCAAGTTCTTCTAGCTGCTAGTGCAGGACTGGTTTCACTACAGTGGTCACGAGATCTGGCAGCTGTGGCTACCCTGTGCACACCCGTCTTCGTACCTCCATTTTTGTCCACGCTCCGCAGCTCGCCATAGACTGACGCAGGTCCCAGGTCAAGGTTCCTCGCTGCGGTGTCGATAGACCACCGCGCTTCATGCGACCACTCTCTACCAGTGCAGGCCTCTCCTGGGCGCTCTTATCGTAGCAGGCAGTAATTCAACATGACGTAATACACGTTTACACTAAGAAATAATGTGTGCAGACGTTGCATGTTGTGCGCTGTGACTGGCTGTGAGAAGCAAACGAACAGTGTAGCACTAGACTCTTACTTTATCAAACGATTTATTTGCAAAACAATATTGTACATTAGGGATAAATCCAATAAGGTAGCACCTTTTTATACCGGCTGGCCTTGTATTCGGGAGGCTGGAGCTTCCCACCTTAATTCAGCCACGCTGATTTACTTTCTTCCTTGGTTTCCCTAAACTGCTTCGGGAAAATACTGGCATGCTTTCTGTTATAAGGCCACGGACGGCTAACTGCCATCATTGTCAGATAAGACCTGAATATAAATGGTTGTGTGCAGGTATCCAAGAAATTTAGCGAGAAACTTCGAGGAGTTGTACAGTGGGTCTTGAAGAAAAAATCGACGATAAAAACCCGTGTCCAGAAAAGTCATCCAATAATGCTACTTCGGCAGCCAACGTGACTTTGTACGCTGACGGACTGTAGGCGGAATGTCTCTGACTGTCATTTGTTACTGTGTGATCGCAACTGATTCCTATGATCGTCAGTGGAGATGATGCAGTTAGCTGAAGTCCTTATCTCCTAAGAATGCGACGCTCTGTGGCCTCCGTGGACGACGGTTTCAGACACAGGTTTCCATCCAGAATTTGTCTCCAGCAACCCTCTGAAATTTCCACTGTTTCTGAGTATACAAGACAAAAATAAACTCCAGATGGAAATCCATGTACGAAACCGTCATCAACCAAGGCAACAGAGCATTTCATTCACAGGAGATAAGACCTTTCTACGTAGCATCTACCTACAACACTGGCGATCGTCACAGTTAGTCGCGATCACTGAATAACAAAAAGCATTGTCTGACGTTCCGTCTACAGCCCGTCACGTTTGATGCCGAAGGGGTGGTTCATTGGCAGGGGCGGCGCCTGTAATTTCGACGCTCTTTAGGGACGTCAGATGAAGTTTCTGGCCACGGTTCACAGCCTCCAGTTATTCGTCAAGATACCTTCTACAGCCTCCAGAACTCGGTCGCAACATCCTTGATTATTATTTTTGTTTTCCTTGAAGTGAAATATCATGAAATATCCTTGTGAAAAATGATCTTTGAATGGATAAATCTACTATTACATTCTTCTCGAGAGATGAAGCAGTTTGATACTCCGAATTAGCGTCAACTTATACACTGATGTCAAGAGATATTTAGTTTCCACATGTACTACTGGTTCTTCATAGTCGTTTGTCTTTCAGCGATAGAGCGTGTTTCACTCCAACAACTTATCGGCGTGTTTCGCCAATAAAACAGATGCCACATTCGTGATGTACTTCTGATCAGTGAAACAATTCGAGGGAGTCATGCTGTGGTAAAAAATCAACCGTAGAGGAAGTGGGCTCAAGATACTTTTTATTCATCGTTATTTTGGTTTACTGTGATTTTTTTCTATATCGTTCTTGGAGAGATGGGCCCTTAACAAGGGCTTGACTGATATATCAGCAATGTATCATGATTTATTCCAAGTATACCGACGGTATTACAGACAAGAACACACCAAACACATAATGTAGTGATACAGTTACCATTCCTAAGAGTCAGATCCGCTTTCCGGCTCTAACGAGCTGCTCAGCTATGCTATGTCACCAGCCACTAAATGGTGTAATTTGGATATTTATTAATATGTTTATGCATTTTTGTCCCTCGCCAGATAAGGGCATTCTGGCCGTCTCCCACATCTCACCAGATATCGTCAATGATTTAACATTACCATCTGCGTAATAGATGAGCACTCTGTGACAATAATAATAATTACATGTAACGTTATAGGTGTGTGAATTTTAAGATTTTCAGATTATTTACAATTAGTAATTTATTGAGCCTGTCCTTTCAGATGTAAGAACCGAAATGCAATAGAAACGTGTAGCAACAGTTCATTGTGGACGAACTGGACTCACCAGAGAAAGACCGAGAAATAACAGGGTGAGATTAGCAGATGAGATGGAAGGAAGAAAACTGAAACAGAAAGAGGCATGAGTAGCACGATACTGATTCCTATTGGACAATAACTAAATAGATGCGATATTTGGAGAGGAAAGATACACTGATAGGCAACATATATTATAAAAGTATGTGTACAATGTGTGTGTGCCGCTAAAATACTCAAACGAGTCCCGGTACGATGAATCTAGTTATATGGTGTGGTAACCCTCTATCCCTATCCACGAAGAAGATTACAGTTTCACCTAAAGGGTATGCTTTTGAAGATTTAACGCCTGGGAAATTTCCCCCACTAGAATTTTCTAAAACATACCAGAAGATTCGAGAGTATTCGAGAAGTTTCAAGAACATTCGACAGTATTCGAGAGCAGAATGTTCCGCAATGTTCCACAATGACCCAGGATTTTGTGGAGTATTTGGGAGTAGTCTGCAGCATTCGGGAAAATTCCAAAATGTTCGGGAAAATAGTGCAAAACCTCAGATCATTATGGAACATTCCAAACACTTCGGATTGGGTAGAATGTTCTGGAACTTTGTGGACTATTCGAAAACCTTTTGGTATGTTCTGGAATTCGATGCTGGTAAAGACCAGTTGTGGATTCGAACGTCAATTCCTTATTAGTGATGAAGGCATCTTGAGTGTATTGGTACATGTGCCTCTGGCTTCCTATGTGTCATGAAGGTAAGATTACCATTGTTCCAAAAATGTCGTCAATGTTTAGGTCAGCTATGATTGCGTCTCGAAGGTTGATGTATTCATCCGTTTGTAGTCTCTTCAGATTCAGTGATATGTGATGTATATGTTCCGCTTTTTTCTTTCTTTTTTTTTGCATACTAATCTACAGACAACTGTTCGAATAAACGACGAGTGTTGAGAATGTAATTGTATATTTCACTGTCTCTGATCACTAAGCAGTAAGCATAGAAATTCTTCTGAGTGACTTTCTTGATTGTTTCTACGTCTATTTCAGGTTGGATTTGTATCACATTAAAATGACAGCCGTCCTCTCCGTGTTGCTGTATTAGTAAATATTGGAGGGAATCATGTGAACGGTGTGTCTCTGAAATGCGTTATAGTTCTTCTCTTCTTCGTTGCACAGTTATGTCATAACTTGTGCTTTCGTTGTCCTTGCCCTGGAGACGTCGTGTGTCTGGACTAAATCGACGTTCGTGTTCTCCAGGTGGTCTTTTGTGTGCTCGAATTATAGCTTCACAGTCATCAGAATTCATTCGATCTAGTGCTGTTTTGACCATTTATATCTTTATATCTTGGACTACTTCGCGTCTCAATCCACCGACATTAGTGCATCACTGATCAGTTTCTGTTTCTCCTTATCCGATTAAATATACTTGAAGAAATTTATGGTATTCTTTGGGTAGTGGTAGTAGTGACCCCAAGTTCTGACAGATTTGTCCTTGGACGGTAAAAACATAATCGATTTCATCTCTGTTAGTGTTGATGGAAGTGACACCGAAAGAAGTCATTTGGAAGCGGGCGTTTCGCGCTTTTACGTTTGGAAGAAAGTGTTTTGAGTCGGCATTTTCGATAATCATTTCATGTAAAAATTCCTGCGGAAGTGCTTCCAGTCGTAGTAATCGGAGTTTTCCAACCATCCAACAGAAACCTGGTGTTGCTCTACTAAATTTGTTTTCGTTGCCAAATTGGCCGTTGTTATCCATTTTTCGGATTAGAACCTGTTTCTTATATTTCTTCGTCAGGTCGTAGTGGAATGTTTGATTTGTTAGGGTGTACTGTTGACTTGTCCTATTTAGTTGCCCTACTTGTCGTAAGATAATATTTTCATGGCTGGCTTGAGTTCGCTGTATTTTATTATAAGATTCTTGATTGTCCAATCAGTTCATTTCGTTGTTCTTCGGTTTTTCTGCTTATTGTCATTCGTTGAAAGCTTAAACGTGGTTCGCCTTCTCCGTGTTTCCTTTAATCGCTGTTCTTTTTGTAATCGCCGTTTTACTTCAGAACTGGTAAGATCTCCTCGTCTTTTACGTTTGCGCGTTGTCTAAAATATAAATCAAACGAACTTTTTATTAACAAACACAGTAAGTACACTTTACACACTTTTCACACTTTTTTCAGTCACTGTTTCACTTTAACTAATCACTCTTCACTGGTTTTTCTCTGCACTCACTGCAATATATTTTCAGTTTTTCCCTTCATCACTGATTAGAACGTCCGAACCCACGACTGGTCTTTACCAACGGGTAGCATCATCAGTGGCGAATTCCAAAACATTCCAAATGCTGCAGAGTGTTTTGGACTATTGCACAATGACCTGGAGTGTTCCGCTATGTTCCCGAACATTCTGAAACTTTCCCCAATATTCCAGAGTATTCCCGAAGTTTTCAGAACATCCTGGAACATTATGAAACGTTCTGGAATGTTGCGGAATACTCCTGAATACTGTCGAATATTCTACAAATTTCTCTAATTCTCTCGAATATTCTGTAATGTTCTAGAAATTTCTGGATGGAGAAATTTTCCAGCCTTTATATGTTCAAAAGCACGCCCTCAAGTAAAATCAGGAACCTTGTTTATCCATGGTAAATTAAGGGCTACCACACCATGTAACTCGCTTGATCGTACCGGAACTCGTTTCTGTGTTCTAGTGACACGTTCATTGTACACTTAGTATTAAAATATATATTGTTTATCGATTTCGGTCATGAATTTGCCCTTTCTTCGATTCGCAAGAACGTACTCAGCTTTCAACGGCAAAATCTCAGTGCCCATTCAAACTCTCCATTCTTAGTACCGCAGCCCGTGGGTAACAGTCATGTCAAACTCCTTTGTACCAAACGTATTCTCTCAATTTTAGTTCTAAACCTTCAAAAAATATTTCTGAAACAGAGAAGATTCATAAAAGAGCAGCACGACTGATTACTGGTTCCTATAGTAGATGCGGTAGCGTCACGGAGATGCTCAGGGAATTGCAGTGCCAGTAGCTACAGGAGAGGCGTGTATCGCTGCGTGGTATACTGCTTAAATTCATAGAGCTTACTTTCTGAGAGGAGTCAATCAAGAAAATGTTTCCGCCTACGAATATCCCTCGAAAATGCCGTGAAGGTTAAATTAGAAAGACTTGAGCTCAGGGGAAAGTGTACGAACCTCGATTCCCCCACGGACCACTTGCGACTAGAACAGTAAAGTGAGGAAGTAACAGGTATTCACAGAGTACCTTATGTCAAACATCATTACGTTTCTTAAGGAGTATAGACGTAGATTGTCTGTTTTCGACAGCTGGAAAAGTCCGTCGTCATCATGAAGGCACTTGGGTCTCAGGTGTGAAAGACGTGGCGTGTTTTCCTCTGCTTAGGAGAAAGCGGTACAGAAGGAGGTTGGTGCGGTGTAAAGTTTGTGCCGATTTTAGAGTCATTGTCGATAATTGAGGATTATAACAGAAAATAAACGGGGTTCGTGCAGCATTTAATTCACTCGCTAATTCAGTGAGGGTGACAGGGCATGGAAACCTGCATCCTAACAGGAATATCTCACATAGACACTGGAAGCAGGCAGCAAAGTCATATGAACTAATGTCGAATTGCACGATGGCACTGGATAATACCAGGACAAGAGTACGTTGATTAACATGTGACAGGTTGTATTCGTCCTTGGCTACAGGCAGGTGGTCGACGTATTCTTGAGGAGAACCTTCAGTTGGGGCAAAATGGATCCCTGATATATTTCCCATCGTTTCTCACCTCCGAAGGATCTTGTTCATTCGTTTCTCCGTCTATAGTTTGTTAGACTGCAAGCCCGTACTAACCAAAGCAGGAAGCTCTATAAAGTTGAAGAAATTCGTCGAATGTCTATTAAAGGGCAACACACGGGTAGAAAATGTTGTAGATATAGAAGACTGACTAACTGAAGATGAGATGGACGATGTGAAGCTGCAAGAAGAATTTGACAGAGCTGTTAAAGAAGTATGTCGAAACAAGTCGTTCGGAGCGCCAACCTTGAAAAACTCTTCGACATTGCATGCAATCTTTATTAGACAGGTGGCATGCACGCAGTAGAATGTAATAATTCCTCTTCCACAAAAACCAACCCTGCCACTTGTGAAGATAGTCGAAGAACTGTCAGGTGCTTACGAAATAATAACACGGTAGAGTTGGAAGTAGCCGACCTTGGAGAACACCAATTTGTGTTCCACAGAAATTTATGAGCATGCTCGGTCATATTGGCTATACAGTTACCTAAGAAGACAGATAGAAAAAAAAAATACATTTGTAGAATTCGTACATTCAGAGAAAGTATTTGCTAGTATTTACTGGAACACACTTTGAAATTCTGAAGGTATCAGGTGGTAAATACAGGGTGTGAGATGATTTCTTCAGCTTGTTCAGAATGCATACTGCAGTTATCTGAGACAAAGAACAATAAAGATAAGTAGTAGCAGAGGAGGGAATGAGCAAGGTCCTATACACGATGTTATCCAATTTGTACGTTGAACAAGCTGTGAAGGAAAGCAAAGAGACAGATAAGTTCAGGAAGAAGAAATTGATACTTTTGGTTTTGCTATCTACACTGAAACTCCGTCAAATGGGGCACAAATTTAAGAGCGGGAGTTGAACGGAATGGAAAATGTGTAGGAACGAGATTTTTAAGATGGTCACCGACAAAAGGAAAAAGAGGATATTGGAATGTAGCAAAGTCATATAATTCTGACATCATATTAGGAAATGAGACTAAAAGTCTCAATGAGTTTTGCTATATGAGCAGTAATCTGTCACCGTTTTACACAAATTTAAGCCTTAGAAAGTCTCTGTTCGAAGTATTTGTGTTGAGTAGAGGTTTCGAATGCTAGTCATCGTTTATGAGTTAACAAAAGCGTTTGACTGTGTTGTTCACAAAATATTGCTCAAGAATTTGGTCCGTTATGGAATGTGGGGAGTAATTTACAATTGGTTCACTTCTTATTTTAACGACAACGTACGGTCATTATTCACAGTGTTGAGAATGGCTACGATGTGAGGTCTGAGTGGGATACAGTCAAAGGGGGGTGCCCCAGGGATCAGTTCTGGCGCCACTCCTGTTCCTGATTTATATATGCGATATGCTTTGTAGTATTACAGCTGCTTCTAAAATATTTGTATTTGTTATTAAAACTAGCTTGATAGTAAAGCATGTTGTGTTCAACATTGGCACTGTTTCGAACAGTGCAGTTCAGGACATAAGTGCATGGCTTGTAGAAAATAAATTAACGCTGAATCGCACTGAGAATCAGTTTTCACAGTTTCTAACACACAATTAAATAAAATGGGTCGCTTTAATTTCACAGAATGGAAATAAAGTTAGTGAAACTGAGCAGGTCAAAATTCAAGGTGTTCAGATCGATAGTAAATTGTCGTGGGAATGCAACGTTCAGGATCTTGTTCAAAGACTTAATGTTGCCAGTTTTAGTATTCGAACTGTATCTGAAGTAAGTGACAGTTCGACACGAAAAGTGCCGGCTGGTGTCGCCGAGTGGTTCTAGGCGCTTCAGTCTGGAACCGCGCGACCGCCTCGGACATGGATGTCTCTGATGTCCTTAGGTTAGTTAGGTTTAAGTAGTTCTAAGTTCTAGGGGACTGATGATCTCAGATGTTAAGTCCCATAGTGCTCAGAGCCATTTGACACGAAAAGTAGTTTACTCTGCTTACTCTCACTCGCTTATAACATACAATATTATATTTTGGGGTAACTATTCCCATTGTCAATGGATACTTCTTGCTCAGAAATAGGCGGTTTAGACAATAAGTGGTGTAATTTCGCGAACCGTTTGTCGACCCTTATTCATTAGTCTGGGTATTCTGACATTGGCGACTCAATATATATATTCTTAACTGTAGTTTGTAGTTAACAGTATCAGCTTTTGTCCTAGAACTAGCAGCTTTCACTCAGTTAATATTAGACAGAAATCAAATCTGCATTTGAGTCCCTCTTCCTTGACTAGTGCAAAATAGGAGTGCCGTATACTGCTGCATCCATTTTCAATAAGCTACCACAAGAACTCAAGAATCTTAGCAGTAATTTATGCGATTTAAAATCGAAACTGAAGAATTTTCTGATAGGCAGCCTCTCACGAGTTAGCTACACTTTCAGAAAGACCAAACGCTGCTGTTTTATATCGGAATATATGAGTAATGCACCTTGGAAATAAAGGTACATGTGAGTTTTCCAACGTCCCCTTATTTGAATTATAATGAACCTTGAAACTATAAGTTGATTCCTGTATTGCATTGTTGATTGCATTCAAATAAGCTTATGACTTGTCTTGTTTTGGGTCTATAAACATTTAATTTTTTCTCTTATTACTTTTATGTTGGAATTTCATGTACTGACACGTTTCGTGACCTTGGAGATTTGCTCCAAAATTTGGTCCTACGGAACTATACGTATAGAATAAAATAAAAATAAAGTCTAGCCTTATACAGAAGTGAAAAGCGCACGAAAATCAGTTCGAACAAGAAGAAAATTAGAATCTTTTGAAAACTGGTGCTGTGGAAGGACATTAGAAAGTAGATGGTTGGATCGAATAACTCATGATTAGGAACTGAACCTAACTGGCGCAAATGGATATTTATAGCACACTTGGACTAAAAGAAGGGATTAAGTGACAGGACATATCTTGAAGCATCAAGGAGCCGTCAATTGATGGTGGAGTGATGTGTGGGGTTAAAAATTGTAGAGAACGAGGCTTAAGTACAGTTATCAGGTACGGATTGATGTAGGATTCAGTAGTTATGTAAAGGTGATAAGGCTTTCACAGAACAGATTACCGTAGAGGGCCATTTCAAACAAGTCATCAGAATAAAGACTACCACAACAGCAGGAATAACAGCTTGTCACAAGTTAGCTACAGTTGCAGAAAGACCAAACGCTGCCATTTTATATCAGGATATATGAGTAATGCGCCTTGGACATGAAGGTACATGTGAGTTTTACAACTTCGCCTTATTTGAATTATACTGAACACAGGTGTGGTGCAAGAGTATATTAATTGTTTCGTTTGCCACTGTGTGACAAGGGCGTGCATACTAACCGTTTCCTAATTGCGTCTGTGACCTGATGGCTAATCGTCAATTTTGATATCATGTCAGTATGCCTCACCTTGATCAGATTGCCTCTATCTAGCGAGCCTACTTGCTCATTTGGGTATTTGCTCCTCTCATCTGAGGAACGAGTGCAAAGATTTTTAACGAATTCTTGTTGCAGATTAACAGCAGAAGTACTGATGAAAATAGATGCACGTTAAAGTAAGCTTATTTATCCTTCCTCTTTTACGCAAATTTGCACATTTTTTCACTATACTTGCCTTGGGTTATAGATTTTCTAATTTCATTCACCTTAAATGCATAAAAAAGTTTGGGAAGGAAAACACGACAGCCGAAGCAGAAGTTTTACTATGTTTCCTTTTAAAAAATACTATTAATTAATTATTTTTAAATACCTGAAAGAACGACATGAGAAGTTACGAGCATGTGCGAGCTCGAGCTAAAATACGCCGTGAACTTGTGCGGATTGGTTATCCCTCGTAGTTGAGTTACGGGATAGAGACTGTACGCTGCGGAACAGATGCTCTCAAAAAAATGGAATTTATTGCAGGCCCGCTGCGCATGCATTAATTTAAAATAATGAGACCACTTATCGCAAAGCCCTGCAGCGTATCGTTAATTTGTTGGCCCATAAAAATGAAGGCCAAATAAAATCGTTTCCGAACATAGGGACGGTATAATGTTTCCAATCTTGACTCTATTATCAGTGGCCGAGATCGGGCATTCAGCACTAGCTGAGCCGAAACAGAAATACGCAAAAATGTTCTGCCATGAATCTTACCCGATACTAAATTGCTCATTCGTATTATATAATAGAGACCTTAATCTACACAACGCTATTATCTTTGTTACTGAGATAACGGCGAACAGACGATAGCACCAAAAGAGGTTTTACTTTTTTTATTCGCGCTTCCCTGGATCCTATTGGATGGCCTTTATGTAGTTATTAAGTCCAATAAGCACCATCAACACAGCTGTGAATCAAAAAAAAATATTTTTCGAAGTAGATCACATGCTTCAATTTAGCGGTACGTTTATTTGATGGGAGATTTTGTTTCCTGGATACAAAATAGTTAATAATTTCCATCGCAAGCTCTCAGCTAACATTTAAGAACTGCGAAATCCAACTTACAGTCATTATCGTATACTAGTTGTCGGATTAATGTTTGAGAATGGATTACAAGAGTAACGGTCAATTAGGTAAGAAGTGCCTGCATCTAGCGCCTACATCTAGGGAGCGAGCTTATCTTCAAGGTTTGTCAAGTGCTGGCTGCTGGTAGCTAAGTCCCAATTACAACTAAACTATGAGCAAAGTGAGCAAAGATGCTATAAAAGTAGCCCGTGCCTAACTACAAGAAACTCAACGGGCCAACGCTACACGCCCCTTCAATCAAATGTACGGTCCCATCACATTATTGTGACCATCTCCTATGTTCTACGTGAACGTGCAGTAACCGCCCATAGACGGCATGTGGCAGCCCTGGCCCTGTGGTGTATAAAGCGTGTCAGGAGGACGCGGAAAACAACGCAGTAGTTACTGTAATGCGGAAACGGAGCGGAAAAGGTGAAAGCATTTCCGAATCGGCTATGTTTTTAAACTGTTTGGTGGCCACCGTCGTTAAAATTTGCTGCTATCAAATATGGTGCTATCCAAAACCGGCGCCACGGCGTATGTGTTGCAGCGCGGCCCTTAGGTCACAAAAGTAAACGACGGCTGTGGAGATGTGTAAGGGAGAATAGACGTGCAGCCGTTGATAAACTGACCGCCGAGATGAAAGAAGAGGTTACCAAAAGTGTCTCCTCAACGAACGTTCAGTGAACGTTGCTGTGTGTGTGGTTCTCCGCAGCAGGTGCCTGCTCGTGCGTGCACCCATGCTGAGTGCTGTTCACCGGCGACGAAGGCTGGAATTTGCACACCGGTACCAGAACTGGACGTCAACTGATGGCGACAGGAAGCCTTAAATCAAGTTGTATACTGCAGCGGACAGATGGCCGTGGGTGCGTACGATGTCAGACGTCTGAAAGGAAAGAGCCCTGGTCGGAGAAGGGAGTGTTATGGTCTGTAGAATGTTTTCGTCGCTTTCTCTGGCTGATCTCGTCATTCAGGAAGGCCCAGTGGATCAACACAAGTAAGCATCTATCTTCGGGGACCATGTCCACCCCTGCATACAGGGCTGCTCGCGTTATGTATCCTCGAGCGACAAACCTAGCGCAGCCTGCCTCGGCGCTGGAGTCGACATGGCTCCAGATCACTACCGGCACCTTCCAGAACCGCACTGATTCTCTTCCTGCACGTCTCTCAGCGGTCTGAGCTGCAAGAATTGGTTGTTTACGCTTCTAACAGGTGATCACACTAATGTGACTGGAGAGTGTGAGGAATCCAAGCAAAAAAAAATAAATAAATAAATAAATAAATAAAAAATAGCCAAGTTTATCAGTGGAGTGCAGGAAAGTTTTGCTAACTGAATTAATGTGGACGACGGTACCAAAGGCATACATGAGATCCAGGACAAGAAATCGATGTCTTAGCATGAAAATGTATTACAAATTCTGTGAAAATCGCGACACTGAAGAAATAAAGTATGAAGGGTGAGTTGCAGCACCACGCGAGGTACAACGCCATGTGGGGTTCATATACAGTCGCACAGTCACGGTGTTTGACTGCCATCGATTTAGGCAGAGCCAATTTTCCGGTAGCACTGACCATTGGACTTGCTTCTGGAAAGGGTTCGAATCTACTAACTACGCAGACCCGAACTTCTCAACTTTCAGAAAATGTGTACATATCTTCTTGGTATGTGGACGTCAAACATAAGGTATCGTTGTAACTGCAGGAGCTTATGAACAATCCAAGGAATTTGGCGTGCACATTATGGAGAAAGTAATAGAATTATCCATACACGCCTTGATTATGCGGAAGACGTCACATATGTAACATCTGATTCTCCAGAATCTTTCAACGTTTATTGAACACAATAAGCGCATTTAAGCTCTATAGGCAGTAGGGAGGACGTGGAGGTTTATGGTCCAGTGTTACCAAATATACATCACACTTTCGCTGAAGACATGCGTCGACATCATATACATTCATATGAAGATGAGACATTTTTCAGGAGGTTATTGGTGCAGGAGGAAGATTGTACCCTGACCCGCAAAAGATTCGTAGGGAAACTTAAGGACCAATTAACATTGGATCCCCCAAGGCAACCCTCAACCTTGATCCAAGTCAAGATACACAGCACCCCGACCCAGTCATGAAGTGAGAGACTTCGACGTGTTTTGCGAACAGCGTGGTCACTGCGCGCAAGATTGCCAGAAGATGATGTTCAAGACCGCCTCAGGATTTAGAGATTTAGCAACAGCAACATCATTTTCCTCAACAATGGTCACACAATAAATGAAAAACTGTAGAAAAGCCATCACATGTTAATCTGCCACAATTTGGAATGTTCCCAACTACCCTCTGCATTTAAGAAGGTGGCAGACAATAAAGTTCCATCTCAGATCGCTGGAAGATGATGCGAATCACCCACTGGCAGTCAACATCTTCATTCACAGCCTCACATACTCAGTGTATGGTCCGCTTGACGCTGACAAACGCATGGTACAGTGCTCACGTTACAGTTACCACATCTGTGAGTTTTCATTCATTTTAGAGGCAATCGCCAGTTGTAGGGTTCAAATGGCTCTGGGACTTAACATCTATGGTCATCAGTCCCCTAGAACGTAGAACTACTTAAACCTAACTAACCTAAGGACAACACACAACACCCAGTCATCACGAGGCAGAGAAAACTCGACCCCGCCGCGAATCGAACCCGGCGACCCGGGCGTGGGAAGCGAGAACGCTACCAGTTGGAGCCCTATCAGAAACTGCAAAAGTGTTTCCGTATACCAGGCCGCCGTTAAGCTCGTCAACCTGCTCTTAAATCAACATTTTCAAAATGCAGTCATAAACTTCTAGAATTTAGAGACAATTTGGATATTCGACTATCAGTACTGAAATAGTGGTCAGAAAGACAGATGAAGAGGCTCTGCCTCACTTAGTCGTGTCCCGGAATGAGGGCCTAACTTCTTCCTGAAGTAAATGCAATACTGAGTCGTTTTCGAATGCAGTCTTCGCAGATGCTACGCACGCCATTTTGCAGTCAGTTCTCCATCTAGACGACAGAGACCTGATAAGATTTTTGTGGTACGGAGACTGTCATCAGGGAGAAATCGAAAACAGTATGCGAAGAAGTAACACGTAACGAGTCTAACGACTTCCCTTTGGATTTAAATGTAATCCGCTCCTATTTTCAGCAGCATTGAAGGAGTTATTAGTCATACACTCGCAGTTTTCAAAATGGTTCAAATGGATCTGAGCACTATGGGACTCAACTGCTGTGGTCATAAGTCCCCTAGAACTTAGAACTAATTAAACCTAACTAACCTAAAGACATCACACACATCCATGCCCGAGGCAGGATTCGAACCTGCGACCGTAGCAGCCGCGCGGTTCCGGACTGCGCGCCTAGAACCACCAGACCACCGCGGCCGGCCTCGCAGTTTTCGATCGCAGCTGCCCTATTGGACCGTAACACTTATGTGGATGGGTTTGCAGCAGACTCTGTAGACAGAATTGTAGTGATAACCATTAACCATGAACTGACCTTACCCATGAGTCAAATCCTGCTGCCTATATCACAATGGTCCACGGACTCTCAGCAAGTGGCCGGAATACGGAAATGAGGATGGACTAGAGGTGACGAGAAATTCACGTATGTCGGGAGATCAGTGAAATACATTAGATGATACATTCAATGTGGGTCAGCAATAAGTCGTCGATGAAATACCTGTAAAAGAAAATTGTTATGAGCAGCTGCTAGTTTTTATGACCTCCTGCGCTTCGTAATTTCAAAATACATTTCAAAACAGAGCTGTACAATGATACTTTACTACTTGTACTAGTGTGGAATGAACTTTTGCGTCAGTACGTTGCCACTCGGTGGTGAACGTTGAAGTCAGCCCTTCCAAGTCTGTCAGACATTTATATAATAAGATGGATAAGACAACTGGAGACAGCATTTGCACATTTGGTTTCCGTGATGTTTCCGAGAGTGCGTAAGGTGCGACTTTTATGTCACCGACATTCCCAAAAATGTGTGTCACGTATAGTTGTGCAGCAAAAGCCGACTAGCTGCCGAGAGGTCGGTGACGTTGGCAGAACAGGAGCTCCTGGCAGCCTTAATTGGTACGTGACTTCTACGGACTATTGGAAGACTACCAACACAGACACAAGCAGAGTAACCCTTCGGGCTGACTGTATGGAGACGGTTGCTTTGTTAAGAAGTAGTTCCAAATCCTGGAAGACTTCTGTGTACGAGTACGTCATGATCACGGAAATTCACAAGTACACCTCGCCATCGCAATGGAGGTACTGTCCAAGTAGAGACAATCCTATAGATCGTCTGTCAAGAGAAAAAAAGGCCTCAAAGATTGCATACAATGGTTATATTGTGGCTTTCACAAAAGCCCTGTCGCTGGTTAAATGAATAACAGAAGTCCATCGCACCTTTCCATTTCCAAAAACTAAGAACTCATATCCGAGCCCACGGATCCTCCTAACTCAGATACTCCAGCCACGGAAAGTTAACGAAAAGTTGCTGATGAAAATTCTATTTTACTAAGGATGCGAGACTTACTGCCAAGGTTAATTTATCCGGTTAATTTACAGCGGACTTAATGGCAGCATCTTGATATTATTGAATCACGGCTATACAAAATTGATCTTTATTCTCATGATATCAAAGCATTATAGGAAAACACGACACAGGCCAGTGGATCGAAAGTAAAGTCGCAAGTCTTTTTTCGATGAGGCCCTGTACTGGAGGTCGCCTGCATTAACCAGTGACGGACAATATCCACTTCTCCTGGACGGAAACCATCACTTCGCGAGGGTTTTAATACTAGCATGGTCATATTCGTTTAAAAGATCTTAACTTTATAATTGAGCTTTTAGAGCTTTTTACCTACTTATGGATACCCCACGCAAGTCGAGCCATAAAGGTTATTTCCTCATTGCCATTTAAAACTGACGTGTGGCTTCGCCGGTGAAGAAACAGAAGCCCTAACGCCAGCCGACTGGGTCACACAGCATTTGCTGCTCATCTCTGCTGTAATCTAGAACCGTTAACCTACAGCTAGTCCACAGATCGGTTTTGTTGTTACTAACGAGATTTATTCGCAGGTGCGCCATTCGAGACACTATATACAGCGATAATGCCAAAATATTCCACGTAGGCAATAAATAAATAACGGAGCTGTGCACAACAATGTTATCAAATCAGCTATTTTAGAGATAATTCTCGTTGGAGGTTGAAACCATCAGCCGAACAGTGGCAAAAGAGCAACTGGTCGCTGATTTTTCCAACTTCTCCACCTTTACACTGTTGCTGAAACGCAGCCATGTTTAAGATTTTGATAACTGTCGGTTCTTTTTAATACGTTTTAGCTAGCAAATTAGTGATTTACCTGGGATTCAGATGTATGGCTCCTTTAATTATCATTTTCCTTATTTTCTAGCTTTATTTTCTTGACAAAATGTAGCATTGAAATCCATGTTGATTAAGGAACGTTACTTGCACTGAAGGAAGATTTCAGTATTCCGTTGAAATTATTATTATACGGAATTAAAAAGCACAACACACAGTAAACTAAAGCCGTGTTGGTGTGTGCACTAGGCTTGTCGGCATACACATACACAAGACCAAAAACGTAACTACGAAAAACAAACAGTTGGCAGCCTGTTGCAGCGTAGCATAACAGCATAGCTTCAAAATATTGCTGGAAGCTGTTCTAAGCAAAGCGGAGTTTGATTTTTGCAGACTGAATCAGAATTCATACGCTTCACAGTTCAATAAACAATTCGCAAGCTGAGGAGAGGAACAACGATCTTCAGTTCACTGTTACAATTTGCTAAGTGTAAGAAATAATGCGATAATACAGTGCAGATATTGTGGCGTTTGTCCTGTGAAGACGGTTGGTTGCTTTGGGGGGGGAGTGGGGGGGTGAGAGGGACCAAACAGCGAGCGATGTCATACTTCCCACCGGATGAGAGAAGGATGAAGGATGGGGAAGGAAAACGGCCGTGCCCTTCAAAGGGGAAATCACGGAAAATCTAAATCAGGATGGCCGGAAGCGGGTTAAAACCGTCGTCCTCCCGAATGCGAGTCCAGTGTGCTAACCACTGCGGCACCTCGCTCGGTGTTCTGTAAGTACGTAGTAGAAATATTATGTTTCTTATTGTGAGAAAAAGAAAGTTATGCGAAAGCAACTGACATGAAGGTGTTAATTTACATAAAATTTTCTGCTTGAAAATATCGACGTTTACGTGGGATGGTATCATGTATGCTTATCATAGAAATAAAATTCCAATTGTATCTGCATTCAAGTAGTAGTGCATGCAGAAATCATTTCTGTAATGAGATAAAGAAGGCAAGCCTCCACATTTTTATTTTTGTGGTTGCAGTCATTGAAATGAAACGCTGTACGCGCATATAAGGTAAGATGAAAAATCCTGCGGAACAGTTATATCCTCAGCTTATTTTCATCTGAGTTACATATCCCATAAGCGTAAATCTGAGTAAATTATATTTCCAGAACTCGATTAACAAACAAAATGTTTTCATATAGCAGGTGTTTACTACAGATATTTACCTTGCTGGATTTTCGTTCACAAACACTTTATCCGGTTTCAGTTTTTCTCTGGATTTTTTTAGTAGACACATTTAGCATTTTTTTAATTTTGGAAAGTTGGTAATACTGGTGGACAACCATTTCGAAGTTTATAGCGACCTTTAGGGCTTGGGAGAGGGGGCCAAACAGTGTCATCCACCCATTTGGATGAGGGAAGAATGGGGAAGGAAAACGGCTGTGCCCTTCAAAGGAACCATCCCGGCATTAGCCTTAAGTGATTTAGGAATATCTCGGGAAATCTAAATCAGGATGGCCGCACAGAATGATTGTTGCAACGAAAATATTTTTACGAAAAGCACTCGGATGATACAGTATGGACGAGGAAAGGCTACAGACTACGCTTGTGAATACTAAAGTAGCCCTCGTCTCCGGGCCGATTGCCCAGACTGAAGACGAAGTGCTCTCCCAACACACTTCCGTGTCGGGGAGACTCACCGCAGAAGAGCTGCCATTCCTAATAGGATTGACGAATTAACTCAGATTCCGGTAGAAAACACGGAAGTATATTGTAAGCAATGGAGTAAGGAGCACCTCAGGTTCTTGCACAATTTTCATCAAGTCAAATCCCCGAATGGAAGATCGGCGAGAGTTCAACTCGATGAAGTCGTCCTTCCCTATAAGAAATTCTCCTACTGCACACGTGGAAGAAGGCAAGAGTGCAGGAGGTGGAAACAGGGAGAGATGGAGTCCTACGCACAACCATCCTCGAAGCTGCCGATGCAAGACACTCAACCAAGCCTCTGCAGCTAAGGTTGAATAGGGTACGCTGGACGGGGGGGATCAATAAATGGCATTTCTGATCTCTTTCTCTTTCTCTGTATTCGTAAAGAAAGACTTCATGTAACTTCAGTGATCAGTAAAGTTTTGTATAAAATCAAGTCGTGTGTTGACTAATCATAAATCACTATCTAATTGCTTCCAGATATACTGCACCCAATTATCTTAACAGTCTCTACAGCATAGTCTGTAACTATCGCTTTCCTTCAAATAATGTTCCCTATCGATAACTACTTCCGAAATTAATCGTGTAATATAACGCTAGCCTGCCGTCGAACAAGCTAATATTACCCTCTGAGAGGATTTTGAATTCTGACCGCGCGTGTGTCTAATGGGTACAGGTACCGGACTGTAGTATTGAATATGGGGAAATTAACAGAAAAACTAAACAGAATTTAACCTTGGGAGTTACTGAAAGTGGTAAAATTCATATGTGAATGAAGAAATGAACGGTCGCCAGCCCAATTGGACACATTAATTTGGAAAGATATGTTTAAGAAAATTGGATAATGGTTGTTAAAGCTACTTTCATTAATATTTCCCTTTGAATAGCGCACATGATACAAACTGACACAGGGTACTCTGAGCTGTGTGTAGCAGCAGTTATCAATAACGTACACTACAGTAGTTGTGCAAAGGAAATTTTCACTAAACTTATACTAATAACCGCTACACTCGAGGTCATAACTTAAGTCAATACTGAACTGTTACTGTACGAAGTGCAGAACTAAATTTGGACACGAGACGCTTCTATCTTAGCCGACATATAAAAAAACAAAGACAAATAGTACCTTTTAAAACAGGATACTCGGTTTTAGTAGCACTTACGAAATGACCCAGCATAGGTTCGTGATCAGGATAAAAGATATGGTTCCGAACACAGATTTAAAGAATTTAGATTATTATTAAAACCTCTCACAGAAATTAACTGGTCCATTTCCATATACGTATCTGGATGTATGAGGTTAGTGAAGCTGTGGTGAAGTTTTGTTGGCAAGCTACATGGCGGCTAACTGTACTCACAGCTCTTGATGTTCGAATGCTCTATAAAATCTCTTCTTGTCGTCGGATATTCAACATGTTAGAGCCATTGCTTTTTGCCGAGAATACCCAGTAATAGCTAAATTCACATCTGAGGCAAAATCCCATGCAAAGCATCGTCCAGTTGCCTCTTTTGGCACCTTCCAGGTGTACCGTGCTACGGCTAGCCACTTACTGCGTACCGTTCGCACCAAGGAGCCGGCCAGTTTGACCCCCAAAATCACCTTTAACATGGCGCCATGCCACTTCCGTTGCAGAGGGACTTCACTATATCTTTTACACTTTACAATAAAAGTGCCCTAAGCATGAACCAGCTTCCAATAAACATTGTTTTCCATACAAAAATTCACGTGTTACAAAATTTCATTATTTTAACAAATCATTTTGCTTTTTAACTAACAAAGGATACACACTTCATAAGCGCAGATACACACTTACACAATATAAACGTACTTCTAAACAATGTAAGTGTTGCAGTATGACTTAATGTAGATTTCTTTAGGCCGTTGTCTCAGTTCGTGACTTCATTTGTGTGTGTAAACAGTCAAATAAATTGTCAGGGTGCATATACCACAGTTACAATTTCCAATTTTGTCATCTTGGCGTGACTCATTTATTAAAAAAAAAAGAGCTAAAGACAGCTGTAGCTCCTTACATTCCAAGCCTAATTTTCTATAGATATCTGAGACGTTCATTATCAGTAGTCGAATTTCGAGGTCGACATTCCCTTCCGTTGTTCTTGATAAATACACTTTCAGAAATTTAACACTACACCGATTATTAACAGAAAATGGACGCCCCCCCCCCTTCTAGATCCTAGAAGAGGAAAACAGCATTCAAAAGTAAAACGTTTCCAGGGTATCAAACGAATTGTCGGTACTTTCGAATTACTAGTAGTCCAGAGCACAAAATAGCCATTTCCACGTTAAGCTATTCCAGTACATCATCTTCAGAAAGCGTAATAATGAGTTTAGATCATTATTCTTATTCGTGGCTTTTTCTTGAGTTCATACAGTAATACGTACCGGTAACTTAAGGAATGAATGCGCCATATTTCTACATGTGAGCAGTGTGTAAATGTTGCAAGTGCTGACTTTTCGTTTTAACATTTTGTGAAGCATCTGTGTTTCTCTCAGCTAGTAACAAAGCTATCAGTGAACAGCAAGCAAAGAGACAGGCGTCTTGCTACACGAAGCGATAATTTACTAGCCCAGCTAAGCGCCAGCCCGTATGTGTAGTCCCCCTACTTAGTCTTAAGGCCAAGCGCATTGCGCAGATTAACCCTGTATGCAGAGCAATTAAAGTGATGCATATCACTTGTGCTAGCAGGCCTTATTATCCGTTGAGCTGTTGCCGGAGTAAACAGGCTCTCCTGAAATACTCTCTAAAGGGCTCACGTCGTGGGCGCAAGAGGGGAAGTGCTCTTCCCAGGCGTTTACAAAGATCTCTAACGGAGGTTCAGAACTACCTGCTTCCGCTAACACACAGTATTCCCCCACACTATTTTAATAACAGCATACCGCAAAATTTTTGTTTTTGTTCTTTAATGGAATTTTTATGTTGTTTACAAATTGCAAAACCATTCAAACTAATTAAAGCAATAGAAGCAGAGTCTTATCCAAGTGTACTTGTGACCAAAAAGCAATCCCAGAAGCTTGAATCCAAAGTTTCTCCGTTCTTGTGATGATATTTCCATAGAAACTTTCATCACCTAGCACACATATCTTTATATCTAACTGCGAAGTGAAATTCCAGTTTTTATAGCTTTACACAATTTCTAATATAAGGAAACATTTTCTACAAAATTTTCATCCCATATATCATTCCCTGAGGGGCTGAATGTCAAACACAGTGAAAGAGGTATTATTCTATTTTTTTCCTAAATAAGAAGTTAAATACAAATTTTCATAGACTTCTCTGAAAATGTTTCCATAACGGAATAATATTACAAAACATTTCATTCCCTCTTTAAATCCCATAGGGGAGTTAATTCTGACCGAGAAACCAAATACCACTTTTCATGAATGTAGCTTTAAAAATGCTTTAGTAGTTCTTTAATAATAATTTATTTTCAAAAAACATTCAGCAACTAATTTTCGCCTTTAGAGGATGAATTTTTTTATCTCTAACAGAGAAGCAAAATACTATTTTTCAAAGATGTAGCTCTTAAAATATTTTCGCTGTGAAATATTGTATAACACATTTCACTCCAATTTCAAGCACTTAGGAGCTGAATAAAAAAAATTAAAAAAAAAACAGGAAAAGAAAAACAGTGAAAAAAGCATTTTCTTATTTCCAGCTGAGAATCCAACTTCAAAATTTCCAGATTTAGGACACTCTTAAGGGTTGAATTTACGAAAACAATGAAACAATATTTTTTTTATTTGCATCCGGGAAGTCTGATACCAATTTTCATGGATAAAGCCTTAAAATACGTTAGTATTTCTTTCATAATTATTTATATTAAAAAGATTTTCACCCACTATTTCACTCCCATAGAGGTTACCATGTGATAAAAATTGAATAATCAACGAAAGGATAACGTTCTACGAGTCGGGACGAGGAATGTCAGAAGCTTGAACGTGGTAGGGAAACCAGAAAATCTGATACGGGAAATGCAAAGTCTCAACCCAGATATAGTAGGGGTCAGGGAAGAGAAGTGGGAAGGAGGCAAGGTCTTCTGGTCATGTGAGTATAGGGTAATAGCAACAGCAACAGAAAATGGTATAACAGGAATAGGATTTGTTATGAACAGGGACGTAGGGCAGAGAGCGTGTTACTGTGAACAGTTCCGTGACCAGGTTCTTCTTATCAGAATCGACAGCAAACCAACACCGACAGGCCGGCTGGAGTGGCCGAGGGGTTCTAGACGCTTCAGTCTGGAGCTGTGCGACCGCTACGGTGGCAGGTTCTAATCTTGCCTAGGGAATTGATGTGTGTGATGTCCTTATGTTTGTTAGGTTTCAGTAGTTCTAAGTTCTAGGGGACTGATGACTACAGATGTTAAATCCCATAGTGCTCAGAGCCATTTGAACCAACACCGACAACGGTAGTACAGGTATATTTGCCGACGTGGCAAGCTGAAGATGAGATATAGAAAGTGTATGAGGATATTGAAAGAGTAATACAGTATGTAAAGGGGGATGAAAATTTAATAGCCATGGGGGACTGGAATGTAGTTGTAGGGGAAGGAGTACAAGAAAATGTTACAGGAGAATATGAGCTTTGGACAAGGAATGAGAGACATGAAAGGCTAATTGAAATCGGTAACAAGTTTCAGCTAGTAATAGCGAATACTCTGTTCAAGAATCACACGAGGAGGGGGTATACTTGGAAAACACCTAGTGATACGGGAAGATTGAAGTTACATTACATCATGGTCAGACAGAGAGCCCGAAATCAGATACTAGACTTCAATGGGTACGCAGAAGCAGATATAGACTCAGATCACAATATAGTAGTGATGAAGAGTAGGCTGAAGTTTAAGGCGTTAGTCAGGAAGAAGCAAATAAGTGGGAAACGGAAGTACTAAGGAATGACGAGATAAGGTTAAAGTTCTCTAAGGCTATAGGTAATGCATTAAGGAATACCTCAATAGGCAGTACAGTTGAAGAGAAATGGACATCTGTAAAAAGGGCCATCGCAGAAGTTGGGAAGTAAAACATAGGTAGAAAGAAGGTAACTGGGAAGAAAACACAGGTAACAGAATAAATACTTCAGAAGATCGAAGAAAGGAGGAAATGCAAAAATGTTCCGAGAAATTCAGGAATACAGAAATACAAGTCGCTGAGAAATGAAATAAATAGAAAGTGCAGGGAAGCTAAGACGAAATGGCGTGAAGACATCGAAAAAGAAATGATTGTCGGAAGGACAGACTCAGCATAGGGCGGTCACATTAAAGGATGATAATGTTAAGAGTGCAACGGGAATTCCACTGTTAAATTCAGAGGAGAGAGCGGATAGGTGGAAAGAATACAGTGAAAGTCCCTCTGAGGGGGAGGATTTGTCTGTGAAGAAACAGGAGTCGATGTACAAGATATAGGGGATCCAGTATTAGAATCATAATTTAAAAGAGCCTTGAAAGACTTAAGATCAAATAAAACGGAAGGGACAGATAACATTGCATCAGAATTTCTAAAATCACATGTGGAAGTGGCAAAAAAACGACTATTCACGTCGGTGTGTAGAATGTATGAGTCTGACTTTAGGAAAAGCATCGTCCGCAGACGGGAAGAGCTGAGAAGGGCGAGAATTATCGCACAGTCAGTTCAACAGCTCATGCATCAAAGTTGCTGAAAAGAATAATATACAGACGAATGAGAAAGAAAATTGAGGATGCACTAGATGACGATCAGTTTGGCTTTAGGAAATGTAAGGGCACGAGAGAGGCAGCTCTGACGTGTAGTTTGGTAGTGGAAACAACACTAAAAAAAAAAAAAATCAAGAGACATTCATAGTATTTATCGACCTGGAAAAAGCGTTCGACAATGTAAAATGGTGCAAGATGTTCGAAATTCTGGCAAAAGTAGGGGCAAGGTATGAGGATAGACGGTTCATATACAATATGTACAACAGCCAAGAACGAATAATAAGAGTGGACGACAAAGAACGAAATGCTTGTATTAAAAACGGTGTACGACGAGGATGTAGCCTTTCGCCAATACTGTTCAATCAGTACATCGAGGAAGCAATGAAGGAAATAAAAGAAAGGTTTAGGAGTGGAATTAAAATTCAAGGTGAAAGGATATCAATGACACATTCGCTGATATCATTGCTATCTTGAGTGAAAGTGAAGAATAATTACATGATCTGCTGAACGGAATGAACAGTCTAATGAGTACAGAGTACGGATTGAGAGTAAATCGAATAAAGACGAAGGTAAAGAGAAGTAGTAGATATGAGAACAGCGGGAAAGTTAACATAAGGATTGATCGTCACCAAGTAGAATAAGATAAGAAATTCAGCCACTTAAGCATTAAAATAAACAATCGCTGTCGGAGCAAGGGGGACATCAAAAGCAGACAAGCAATGGCAAAAAGGGCATTCCAGTCCAAGAGAACTCTGCTAATATTAAATATCGTCTTTAATTTGAGGAAGAAATCTCTGAGAAAGTAGGTCTGGAGTACAGCATTGTATGGTAGTAAAAGATGGGCTGTGGGGAAACCGGAACAGAAGAGAATTTAAGCATTTGCTATGTGGTGCCATAGATGAATGTTGAAAAGTAGTTTATTTGATATCAGTTAGGAATGAAGAGGTTCTGCGCAGAATCGAAGAGGAAAGGAATATGTGGAAAACACCGATAATGAGAAAAAATGTACAAATGTGTGAGAATTCTAAGGGACCGAGCTGCTGAGGTCATCGATCCCTACTATTACACACTACTTAAACTAACATATACTAAGAACAATATACACACCGATGCCCGAGGGAGGAAGCGAACGTCCGGCGGGAGTGGCCACGCAATCCGTGACATGGCACCTGAAGCCGCGTGGCTATTCCGCGCGGCGATAAGGAAAAGGGACAGGATGATAAGACACCTTTTAAGATATGAGAGAATGACTTCCACAGTACTAAAGGGAGCTGTAGAGGGAAAAAATGTAGAAGAAGAGATTGGAATATATTCAGAAAAGAATTGAGGGCGTAGTTTGCAAGTGCTACTCTGAGCTGGAGAGGTTAGCACAGGGGAGGAATTCGTGGCGGGCCGCATCAAACCATTCAGAAAACGGACGACAAAAACAAGGAATTAAATTTCCGAATATGCTGAAACATGTAATCCTTTATTTCAGATCGAGAAACCAAATATCAATAATATTATGTCTAGCTTAAAATTTCCTTAACATAACTAATTAAAGAGAAATATTTTGGAAGAGTAGGAATTTATTACTGTATGTAGGTACTTATTACTGTGGATATTTAGGTATTTATTATGTTATGACTATTTGGATTGAATCATCAAATCCAGCACGTGGAGAGGACGACCGATATCACCTTTGTTCTTAACTACTCGTCTTTGATGACAAGAAGTAGTACTAAAAATTTCTGTCATGGACTCTGTTGATGAGTTTCTGTTTGTAATGATTACCGGTTTCCTTCAAAATTCGTACCTCCATAGATCATTGTAGCTACAGGGCAACGTGTCAGCCTTATGTGCTGTGCCCAGCCTCCGTAAACTGAATTATGGGGCTGTGATGGTGGGTTGTCCTGTAAGTAGACTCGTAATTAGTTAACGCTACACACATGGACCACTAACTTCTTTCGCCTCTGCAACAACGAATTTAAGCAATTCTGATACCCCTAGCAGCAAAACTGTACATAAATTTTTAATTAGATATATATATTATTTAAAGGAATCTTCGAAAGGGAGAATATTGAGTACAGAGTAGAAAGGTTGCAGCCTGTCCAGAATTCAGGATGGGGCTCAAGACATACATTACTATTAACGCCACACACATAGACACAGATGATACTTTAGTATAAACAAGAAACCCATTAGTAAATTAACTAAGAATGCTTATAACAAGATAAGAAGAAAGCTATTGAACTACTGACAGACACATTTTTCACGTTCCCAAAGTCCAGTTTCACAGATCCTTTTCTATTCTATTCAAACCTTCCGAAATACTACTCCACTTTGTAGCCATGATTGTATTATCTTCAATGTAAGCTCTTGGAGTGTCCCTGTTACTTCTGATTTTATCACACCTTGTTCACTTTTCTTTCCAGTAATGTACTTAATAGCTTTATTGACTACATCCCAGTTAACATTTACGCTTTTTCTGGCATCTTTTGAAGCTGACCCTCTGATGCTTCCGTGTCTAGTGAAACAAAAATATCGCAGACGCAGTGTTGCCAGTTGCATGACGCACACATCTCCATCCGTCTACTTACGATTTTTTCTCACCCAGAAATTCGCCCCCCCCCCCCCCCCAGAATATGCAGTCCTGGTCCAGAGATCTTGGGCTCGGTGCGTAAGTACGGGCCTGCCTGCAATTACGATGAAGAAAATTTTACGAAAGCTGCTGTAAGATATGTGTCTCTATAATCGTAATGGGCCGAGAGGAGGATGAGACCCTAGTCTTACACCAACTCGATCTCCCCCCCCCCCCCACTTATCAATCCCCCCCCCCAAAAAACTCAAATTGCCTCTTATTTATCGAGTGTATTTCCAGGACGAGAGTACCGTGGCCGGTTGCCCTCAACGACTCCCCTCACCCCTTAGTCGGCCACTTTTAAGATCAGATAAATAAAATTTGTGAAATAACTGCACTAACTCAATACCTCAGAAGCGCTCGTTCATCAGAAGCCAGTAAATAACCACTATTAAACATCATATTGCTTACGACGATTTCATTCTATTACACGACTACTTAGTCTATACAGGCATTTCATAGTTAAAACGTTTTAATAGTATAACTTTATCCCACTTTTTCTCCGTAATGGTGAGCTTATTTATCGTCCTCATCTTGTACATTTTTGTACATTTCACTGTTCATTATTTTGATAAATTCAGCATGTACATTTAAGTGGTAAAATATTCAGTTTTTGTTAACCTCTTGAAATAGAGAAATCCTGAGATTGTTCCACTGGTCAATCGATTCGTTGTCTTGGCTTTCACAGTGTCCGCTGTAGGAAACGCTCTTTCGACGGAGCCCGTGAATAGGCCAACCACAAAAGTGTGATCATTAATTTAAGTAATTTTGGAAACGGTTGTACTTCGTCCCCTTCATTTATGTCTTGAACCTCAATCCAGAACACTGTTGGATCTGAGAAGACAATGTGAATTTCAGTGTTTTGCAGCTTTCCCCACTCTGTGTCTGGCTACTATAACTCGTTTGAGACAATAAATACATTCTCAAGATACAGCTGTGGTGGTACTATTTCTCGTATACATTATCAGCTGAAGTCCCTCGTCCATGCAGTAGGATGGATATCCAAAAAATGATGAAATGCATTTGCTCTCTACACTTTCAGGGTCAAAACCTTCTAAGTCCTTCAATAGATTGTCATCAAAATGATACCTCTTGTAAATTTATTCAACACTTTCGATGTAGAAGTCTAAGAACCGAAGCTCGACATTTTTCAGTTCCTGCGGACTTAGGTTTTGGCTTTTGCCTAGTGCCAGAGGAATTGTAGCACCAAAATAAGTACCATCTAATGGTTTAAAATTAATAGGATTTTGATACTGCACGCTCTCCAAAGTTGTCTTCGAAATATATTCATGTTTTACGAAGCAGTCACAAATTGTTATCTGTGTACTAGCACATCGCGTTTAATAACATAAACTTGTGATGATTTATTCTGCATTTTCAAATTCAAATCTTTCAATAACGATAGTATGAAATACGGAAATTGAAGTAACAGTTTTGTAGTTGGACTGTTCAACATCTGCGATATAGTTTCACAGGCAAGAAGTCGTTCACTCAATACGCTATCCGTAAAATACAGGTTGAAGGCCTCATAAGGTTCCAGAAGTTGAGTAACAACGATCTTTAAAGAAAGCCAGAATGTGTGACACGGAAGTGCTAGCTTTCAAGACTTCACGTTTACGAAATCTTGAAATTCCCTCAGCTCAGCTACACATAGGAAGTGACTGAAAATAGCTGTAAACATTTCTTGCGAGATCTTCGATTCCACTAGGCAGTTTGAGGCATGCATAGGAAGCACAAACTGCAAATGCTTGACATATGCATTTCATTGTGAAAAGGTGTCCTATGTCCTTCTGCAGCTGGGTACGTAATGAGTGCTGCCCCCCCCCCCCCCCCCCTCCCTATTACATTTGAGCCGTCTGCAGAAAGACGTATCTTGTTTCTTTTGTATGGTACATCTTGGTCATTAAAAAATATAACATTACGTTTATACAGAGTATTGCTATTAGCAACATTCGGGGGAATAAGTCCATGGAACTAGTAGTTGATTTTACCATTTGTGATTACACGAACTACCATACATAAATCTTTTATGTACAACGCTTGTCAGTGGATTCGTCTACAATTAAGGAAAATTGTGTTTCTTTTGAGGATTTCAGGGAGTAGAGTCAAACTTTCCTTCCAAGTTACATTATTTATAATGGCTGTTAATTTTGTTGTACCACACTTGATATGCCTTGCAATTTCAGAATCTGGTCACACTGCTTTTATCATACTGGAAAAGTGGTCTGTTACTCTTTTTGGCAGATAGTGTTGGCAAACAAAACTAGCGAGAAGTATTTCACCTTCCTCGACGCTTTTACTTAATTTAATCCTAACGCTCACTGAAGGCATTTCAATTAATTTAAGCTCTTTCGTAACAGCATTACAGGCTTTCACATGTTTTTCAACTGTTATATGCTTTTTCAGGTCTCTCTTCCCGCATGCCACACTCAAGTGTTGATCGCACGTGGAACAATAAGAAGCAGAAGAAGAAACTCTGTTCCTTTTATGTAGCCAATCACGAAAAAGGGGATTATTTTCTTATTTTTATTATATTTCATGCAGTATTTCGTACTATTACTTCTAACTTCTCTCGATGAGACATCGGAATCACTACTTGTATCCACATTTACTGTTTAACGCTGAACCTATGTAGCCATCTAAACCGAAACACTTTCAATGCAAACGAAGTGGTACGTAACAGCAACTGGCTTTGTTTTATTCCGGTAATCAGCGATTTCCCAGTAAAAGCAGGTGATTCACACATACTGACATTACATCATCCGAGAAATACCACGTATTACATACAAAAAGTTACTAAGAAATTAAAATTAAAAATCGGAAAATTTCGGAGCAACATAAGTTATTAAGAAATTAAAATTAAATATCGGAAGATTTCGGAGGAACATCCTTATCTGCGACACAACGTGAAAAATCAGAAGATCTGCCGACAAATCGAATGATACGGCAATTTTGCAACGCGTGGCAATTGGCACTGTTCACCCGGATCACTTCTCTACTGGTTCTCCTATGTGGGCTTTCGCCGACTGTTGTCTTGACCTGACACTCTCTTGTTTTAACATTAGAATAACTGAAACTTCCTGGCAGATTAAAACTGTGTGCCCGACCGAGACTCGAACTCGGGACCTTTGCCTTTCGCGGGCAAGTGCTCTACCAACTGAGCTACCGAAGCACGACTCACGCCCGGTACCCACAGCTTTACTTCTGCCAGTATCTCGTCTCCTACCTTCCAAACTTTAAAGAAGCTCTCCTGCGAAGGTTTGATTATATTTAGGCTAAATATTACATGAAGCTTATACGTCTTCGTGCCTCGTCACAAAATTGCTTCTTACACTAGGAAGAAACAAAAGGAAGAGAGAGATATTTTTGCAAAAAGAAACAGAGACCGCAATTACATTCGCAGATCATATTAAATGATTACAGAGTCTTTGTTATTTTTCCGCGATGATATTTATGTTTTGTTACGACATCAGTTTTGGTATATTTACCAAGTAATTTGATTTTATCTTTATTACGTTATGTGGCGTATCGCTACATCGTGCCACTCTCTGAACAACAGCTACGAAGTTAGGAAGGAATAAGGCTCTGAGGCACGGGGGTCACTATAAAGACAAATATGACAATGCGATATGAATTATTAGATTAATGAAAAGTTGTTGAGGATACATGTCTAAGTTACTCCACTTCAATCATTTATAATTAAGCAATACCTTGAATTATGCATGATACATTGGTTTACAAAAATCGAGGACGAAAGTAATTTTAGCATGAAGTCTCACTGCTAACTTATCTCGGTGAAACTAGTAACATAAATAGAATTAACTGCTACAGCTTAATACCGAAGGTATCGAAAGATATACGTAGTGAGATGAACAGAAATGACACCTGTCTTGAAAGACAATAATTACATTGAAGTCACCGCGAATTATTACAGTCCCCTGGACCTGCCGATGGAAGTTGCTTCCGCAACTGGAATGACTGACAGACCAGTCCAAGAAGTACAAACTTTTACTGAGAAGCTGGACCACATCAAGATCAAATCCATGCTGAGTTCACAGAAGTAAACCTCTCAAACAATAAAAATAAAAGCATGGAAAAGAATGGCATCCGAAGCAAAAATGGCGGGATCTATAATGTCTAGAACCCAAGATGTCCAGAAAAAAATTGTCTCACTGTGAAGGATGTAATCAGACTCGCTCTGTCTTAAGACAGGGGAACAAGACAACAAGGGAGGAGTCTAAAAATACCACTCCTCAGGATAAACAGATTAAGAAATATTAGAGGTAGGAAACAAGGAAACAGACCAAGAGTACATAAGTTTTGGATTTCATGATGGCGGATACCCAAAAGTGCCATCCACTAGTCAGCATCATCTCGCAGCAGATGGAGCTTGTTGAAATGGCTCCTTTGAGAAGATAGGGAGGGGGACTACACAAGTACATGACACAAACTCAGAATGGTTTATTTAGACATAGAGGCTCTTATGTTTGCTTTTTAGGAGTGGGGAAATTGGAGTGGCCAAAGGGCATCCCACTGGATGGATGCGAAGCTGCTGGTCCAGACAGCAACAGAGCTCTTTGAGACTACATATCTATTTGGGTAATAAAACATGAAATACTCCTCCACAGATTCTGTTCGAGAAAATAGGGACACAGAAACAAAAGATCAGGACAGATGATTGGATTATAATAAACTGCAAGGTTTTACCACATAGTGGAACCCTTGTTTGAATATTCTCATTATGAGTACTGAAGGGCGATCTGCTTTAATTATTAACAACCATAAAAAAGAGAAGAACGGACCAAATCATTTTTATTCAAGACAACCCGATTCAAAGGTCTTATCTGTCATCTACAGGTCTTAAACATTTTTGTGAGATACATGGGGTCAGTGTAAATTGAACATATTATACAATAAAAGAACTGTTTAAGCCCTGAAGATGACAGCTGAAACTGTTGAAACAGGTTGCCTTGAATAAATAATATTGTGTGCGATCTTTGCCTGAGAAGCGTCTTATACCACTCTTGGGGTGCAGCTCATTGAAAAATCCACGACGCCAGAAGGAGGACGGTACCTGCAGTAGTACCTAGGATCCTTGCAGGTTACCGTTAGGACAACAAAAGACTTTAGAAACGACCTTGGCGGAAAGTTAGAGGCAGCAAGTATTGCAGATAAAGCTGCAACACACTAAAGAGGCAATTGTCAGCCTGAGTCGTCTTCTGGGAAGACAGGAGGTCGACGTCGCCATGACCGAGAAACCCTGTCTATATAAAAGAAGCGTTAAGGCTTCGGAGAACCAAGTGGTAAGCTAATTTTTGCCAGATCTCTAAAGAACTAGAGAATATGAGTTTATGTTTAGAATGAAATTTCATTCATAATGAAACTGTTTAATTTTGAACGATATACGAGAATATGTGACGTTGCGTTTCTGACAATAATAGTATACCACTTGAGAACAAAGGTCATACTTCCTACAACTCATAAAGAAATATATTATCAAGTATCCGACTGAGAGTTTTAAAATATTCACTAACTAACCACTGTTCTGCAATGCTCCTCTACGCAATGGACAACTTTCGCCGTCTTGTTACTGCAACTGCGTGATCGGCAACACGCTAAAAATATTTCGAGAGGAATGCTGCAACCCTTGCAAAGTGCAATTCATGGTCACAGTTATTGCAACAACTAGTACCATAATTTATTTGTATAGAAATTGGATGTCCTGGAAGGGTTTGGTCAACTAGTCTTAGCGGTGTAAAGAAAATGAAACCATCCAAATAGACTTTAATTTACAATATTCGTAAAATACATTATTTAAACACTGATAAACTTTACATGTAATTTAATTATTCCACAATGTCTATACTCCATAAACACGTATCTGACCACAAAAAAGATACGAATGTTACTCTCAACGTATTTACTATATTCGCAAAATACATTATTTATAAACTATCAAATTTTACACAGACGTTAATTATACCACAGTGTTTATTCTCAATAAACGCCTCTCAGGCCACAACAAAAATACGTTTATTACTGTCAGTGTATTTACTATATTCGCAAAATAGATTGTTTCAACACTGACAAACTTTAAACATACCTTAATTCTTCCATAGCGTCTATACTCAATAAACACGTCTATGGCCACAACAAAGACAGGATATTACTCTCAGTTTGTGCATACAGAAATCTGTGAAATCCCTCCAGTGCACAAGCCAGCGACAAATACGTGTAACTAAAAAGCAAATTACCAAAAATCCTCAGGTAATACCAACGTCTCCTCCGACGCCACTAGCACGGTCTTGCCAGGCTGCTACCTCTGATGTCGCATGGCATCTGTCCGCCGCATGCTGCATTCGACCACTTCAACAACTGTTGCCTCGCTACTACTCGCGTTAATAATACATCAAACTCAGAGTTTGTGTATGTACGCTACAACAGAATCACTAGTCAACTTTTCAAAGATGTATAAACGTCCAACATTTATGACCCCACTCCCACTTTTAAGAATTTTGTGGAGTGATTCTTGCCTATCATGTTGGAAGGAGCAAACGCAAAGTTCTTACAGAATAAAATTGACAAAAATGACAAAAATAGCATCAGATGCTTTACAAGAGTGGTAGAATACACAAACACCAGAAACAGATTATATAAGTTATGTTCATAAAAGGAAACTGATAAGCTGTACAATATAGACAAGGAAAAGGAACATACAGGGGTGGTCTTGTGCATGAAAGCAGTCATCTCCATCTGACATTGGGAGTACTTTATTTGACAGGATAACAAAGTGTTAGTTATACTTATCCAAGAGCGTATAGGATGTCTTTCAGTTGTGTAGATACAAATTACATAGAATTGCAAATTGTGCAAAGAGAGAGAAAATAAATATACAAATATTTTGTGCAGGTAAGCACTGAGTTCTTCATGACATTGGTGGTAGTTCATTTGACAAGACAGAAAAATCTTACTTACAGTTCTTCAAGAGATTTAAAATCTTTTGGCAATAGAAAACTGGGTAAAGAAACACAAGTTTTAGGTGCAGCAGACTCAGGGACAGCTCACACTATGTCCATTGAACCATAACAGCAGACTCAGGATGTCATTACATAATGTTCACTGACAATCACAAGAAAACGTTGACATATTCATTTGACGACAGACAAATCTGAGTTGTACGCAGACCCAGGGACTCATTACATACATTATGTCTATAGACAACCATACCAAAATGTTTTAATGTGTTACTCCTTTTTATATTCAGATGAAGATACTGTGCAGAATCATTAGTAATAGTACAAGGCACAAGTATACCTTGCTGAGCACTAAAGAATTCATAAAGTTCATGAAAGCATTGATATTGTATCCCTTTGACAAAGTAGATTCCAACAATTGACACAGAAGATCAAAAGTCTCATATATGACACAATAACAGAAATGAATCATAGTCAGTAAATGATTTATAATAAGTTATATACACTTGAACTTGAAAGCAACATTATGTGAATAGGTACATAAGGTTATTGCTCCGTAAATGACTCAAAATACGTATGACCACAGAAAATTACAAAACTGTGGCAAGTTCTTTGAAGTACAGTTGTAAATATGAAGTTTAGGTCAACCATATAGTGGCAAGTTAGTTCCATGTAAATTCATTTACTGATGGTATAGTACACAGTGTACCATAAAGTACATGTTTTGACCTAGAAAATGCAAAATGTGTGACATATAACATCACTGAATGGCGTACTGATTTGTCCAAAGACGTTAATGGTGCCATATTAAAAAAAATTACGATTAATTGTAGATCCCAGAGTTGATATATACGTAAGAATTACATGTAAATTAAATTACAGTATAACAGAATATAAGCATTACTTGAAGATACATTCACATACACAGTAACATTACAGGTACACATTCAAAATATGGAGTTCCTACAATCCAGTTACAGTGGTGGGCATTTAAGAAAAAAATTATATAAGTATAGATGTAAATCCTTATACAGTATAAATGAATTGAGTTAGTAAGGAATTTCGTTTTTCTGACTGCATATTCAGTTTAGTTATCATAATTTATTACACATTTACTCATTGAGTAATGAGTCTGTGATTATCACAAGTACCTCCTTATTACTACAAATTAATTATTTCATTTTCAAAAAATCGTAATATGTACATGATGCTCATCGAATTGAAAATAGTATGTAGCACCACAAGGTCGACAAAGTCAGATTTTAAATGTCCACCTGTCTGTGTGTGGAGTCAGGATTGTATGGAGTCAGAATCGAATGGAGTCATACTCTTATGGAGTCAGAAGTGTACGGCCATTCACAGTTAATCATGACAGCTAAATGAATACAACATTCAAAAGATATATGCTTTAAAGGAGCTAACAATGACATAAGTTACTCTAACATGCAACACGAAATATGTATCCTTGAACAGCTACAGGCATAAAACGCCATCCGAAATTGTACTGAGTGCTTTCTCAGAAAATTATTTTGAACACTAAGTTCATGAGACCACTCGAAGCTTAAAAAGTTGCGAAAGCATGCTTGACCTCCTAGCAACAAGTAATGCTGGACAAATAGTGAGTATCGTGACGAATGCAGGGATTAGCGACCACAAAGCAATAGCTCCTAGGCAGAATACCGTAACTGCTACAACCGTCCAAAAGAAACGCAAAGCAAATCAATTTAAAAAAGCTGATAAAAATGCTCTTAACGCCTTTTTAAGAGACTGTCCGCACTCCTTTCGATCTGATCAAGTAAGCGTAAAGAAGTGTGGAATGATTTCAAAGAGATAGTATCGACAGAAGTTGAGAGATATACACCACATAAATTAATAAGTGATGGTACTGACCTTACCCATGATATACAAAACGGGTCGGATCACTGTTGCAGAAGCAGTGAAAAAAGCATGCCAAATTTAAAAGAACGCAAAATCCCCAAGACTGCAAAAGTCTTGTAGAATTTCGAAATATTGCGCGTATTTCAATGCGAGATGCTTACAGTGACTTCCACAACGGAACTCTGGCTCGGAATCTGGCAGAAAACTCAAAGAGATTCTGGTCATAGTTAAAGCACACCAATGGCAAGACGCTATCAATACCTTCATCTACATCTACATCTATACTCCGCGAGCCACCTTACGGTGTGTGGCGGAGGGTACTTATTGTACCACTATCTGATCCCCCCTTCCCTGTTCCATTCACGAATTGTGCGTGGGAAGAACGACTGCTTGTAAGTCTCCGTATTTGCTCTAATTTCTCGGATCTTTTCGGTGTGATCATTACGCGAGATATATGTGGGCGGTAGTAATATGTTGCCCATCTCTTCCCGGAATGTGCTCTCTCGTAATTTCGATAATAAACCTCTCCGTATTGCGTAACGCCTTTCTTGAAGTGTCCGCCACTGGAGCTTGTTCAGCATCTCCGTAACGCTCTCGCGCTGACTAAATGTCCCCATGACGAATCGCGCTGCTTTTCGCTGGATCATGTCTATCTCTTCTATTAATCCAACCTGGTAAGGGTCCCATACTGATGAGCAATACTCAAGAATCGGACGAACAAGCGTTTTGTAAGCTACTTCTTTCGTCGATGAGTCACATTTTCTTAGAATTCTTCCTATGAATCTCAGCCTGGCGCCTGCTTTTCCCACTATTTGTTTTATGTGATCATTCCACTTCAGATCGCTCCGGATAGTAACTCCTAAGTATTTTACGGTCGTTACCGCTTCCAATGATTTACCACCTATGGCATAATCGTACTGGAATGGATTTCTGCCCCTATGTATGCGCATTATATTACATTTATCTACGTTTAGGGAAAGCTGCCAGCTGTCGCACCATGCATTAATCCTCTGCAGGTCCTCCTGGAGTACGTACGAGTCTTCTGATGTTGCTACTTTCTTGTAGACAACCGTGTCATCTGCAAATAGCCTCACGGAGCTACCGATGTTGTCAACTAAGTCATTTATGTATATTGTAAACAATAAAGGTCCTATCACGCTTCCCTGTGGTACTCCCGAAATTACCTCTACATTTGCAGATTTTGAACCGTTAAGAATGACATGTTGTGTTCTTTCTTCTAGGAAATCCTGAATCCAATCACAAACCTGGTCCGATATTCCGTAAGCTCGTATTTTTTTCACTAAACGTAAGTGCGGAACCGCATCAAATGCCTTCCTGAAGTCCAGGAATACGGCATCAATCTGCTCGCCAGTGTCTACGGCACTGTGAATTTCTTGGGCAAATAGGGCGAGCTGAGTTTCACATGATCTCTGTTTGCGGAATCCATGTTGGTTATGATGAAGGAGATTTGTATTATCTAAGAACGTCATAATACGAGAACACAAAACATGTTCCATTATTCTACAATAGATTGACGTAAGCGAAATAGGCCTATAATTATTCGCATCTGATTTATGACCCTTCTTGAAAATGGGAACGACCTGCGCTTTCTTCCAGTCGCTAGGTACTTTACGTTCTTCCAGCGATCTACGATAAATTGCTGATAGAAAGGGGGCAAGTTCTTTAGCATAATCACTGTAGAATCTTAAGGGTATCTCGTCTGGTCCGGATGCTTTTCCGCTACTAAGTGATAGCAGTTGTTTTTCAATTCCGATATCGTTCATTTCAATATTTTCCATTTTGGCGTCCGTGCGACGGCTGAAGTCAGGGACCGTGTTACGATTTTCCGCAGTGAAACAGTTTCGGAACACTGAATTCAGTATTTCTGCCTTTCTTCGGTCGTCCTCTGTTTCGGTGCCATCGTGGTCAACGAGTGACTGAATAGGGGATTTAGATCCGCTTACCGATTTTACATATGACCAAAACATTTTAGGGTTCTTGTTTAGATTGTTTGCCAATGTTTTATGTTCGAATTCGTTGAATGCTTCTCTCATTGCTCTCTTTACGCTCTTTTTCGCTTCGTTCAGCTTTTCCTTATCAGCTATGATTCGACTACTCTTAAACCTATGATGAAGCTTTCTTTGTTTCCGTAGTACCTTTCGTACATGATTGTTATACCACGGTGGATCTTTCCCCTCGCTTTGGACCTTAGTCGGTACGAACTTATCTAAGGCGTACTGGACGATGTTCCTGAATTTTTTCCATTTTTGTTTCACATCCTCTTCCTCAGAAATGAACGTTTGATGGTGGTCACTCAGATATTCTGCGATTTGTGCCCTATCACTCTTCTTAAGCAAATATATTTTCCTTCCTTTCTTGGCATTTCTTATTACACTTGTAGTCATTGATGCAACCACTGACTTATGATCACTGATACCCTCTTCTACATTCACGGAGTCGAAAAGTTCCGGTCTATTTGTTGCTATGAGGTCTAAAACGTTAGCTTCACGAGTTGGTTCTCTAACTATCTGCTCGAAGTAATTCTCGGACAAGGCAGTCAGGATGATGTCACAGGAGTCTCTGTCCCTGGCTCCAGTTCTGGTTGTGTGACTATCCCATTCTATACCTGGTAGATTGAAGTCTCCCCCTATTACAATAGTATGATCACAAAACTTCTTCACGACATTCTGCAGGTTCTCTCTGAGGCGCTCAACTACTACGGTTGCTGATGCAGGTGGTCTATAGAAGCATCCGACTATCATATCTGACCCACCTTTGATACTTAACCCAGATTATTTCACATTCGCATTCGCTAATAACTTCACTGGATATTATTGAATTCTTTACTGCCATAAATACTCCTCCACCATTGGCGTTTATCCTATCCTTTCGGTATATATTCCATTCTGTGTCTAGGATTTCGTTACTGTTCACTTCCGGTTTTAACCAACTTTCCGTTCCTAATACTATATGCGCACTATTTCCTTCAATAAGAGATACTAATTCAGGAACCTTGCCCTGGATACTCCTGCAGTTTACCAATATTACGTTAACTTTTCCTGTTTTTGGTCTCTGAGGACGGACGTTCTTTATCAACGATGATAATGTCCTCTCTGGTAAGCCGTCAGGTATTATATCGTTTCGCCCAAGGGGGGGTCCCTCTAACCTAAAAAACCCCGTGTGCACGCCACACGTACTCTGCTACCCTAGTAGCTGCTTCCGGTGTGTAGTGCACGCCTGACCGTCTAGGGGGGCCCTACAGTTCTCCACCCAATAACGGAGGTCGATGAATTTGCAACCATTATAGTCGCAGAGTCGTCTGAGCCTCTGGTTTACACCCTCCACACGGCTCCAAACCAGAGGACCGCGATCGACTCTGGGCACTATGCTGCAGATATTAAGCTCAGCTTGCACTTCGCGTACGATGCTGGTTGTCTTCACCACATCAGCCAGCCGCCGGAAGGAACCAAGGATGGCCTCAGAACCCAAGCGGCAGGCGTCATTCGTTCCGACATGTGCTACTATCTGCAGCCGGTCACACCCAGTGCGTTCAATAGCTGCCGGAAGGGCCTCCTCCACATTACGGACGAGACTCCCCGGCAAGCACACCGAGTGCACACTGGCATTCTTCCCCGACCTACCCGCTATTTTCCTAAGGGGCTCCATAACCCGCCTAACGTTGGAGCTCCCTATAACTAATAGGCCCGCCCTCTGTGACTGTCGGGACCTTGCCGGAGAATCGGCCACTGGCCCAACAGGCGAGGCATCCTGTGGTGGCTCGGAAACGATGTCATCACCACTAGGAAGCACCCCGTACCTGTTGGAAAGGGGTAAGGCAGCTGCCACGCGGCCAGATCCCATCTTCGCCTTTCGGCCAGGCACGCGCGAGCCCACCACTGTCCGCCATTCACCCTGGAGTGATGGCTGACCGGTAAGATGCTCACTGCTGGAAGACGCAGCGACATCAGGGGTTCCATGTGATTCCAAGGCCACCGAAGTAGGCATAGGTCTCACCACAGTTGCCCCAACGCCACTACGAGCCGACGCCTGCGCCTCGAGCTCGATAAGCCTAACAGACAAAGCCTCCACCTGCCCCCGAAGAGTGGCCAATTCTCCTTGCGTCCGCTCACAACAACCACAGTCCCCACACATGACTATGTTTACCCTACTCTATACGGTGACAAATTCCCAAGATAATCTTCTGATGAGCTACTCTGATAATCAAGAAACACTCACTGAAATACGAGACGCGAAAACTACGCTAGGTTTTCCCAGAAAAACTATTTAAAAGCTAAGCGCAGCAAATAAGTACAAAAACGCTTTATACAAACAGTTCACTGCGCGATAATAACGGTGAAGTCACGGATGATAGTGCCACTAAAAGAGAGTTATTAAATACGATTTTCCGAAACTAATTCACCAAAGAAAACGAAGTAAATATTCCTGAATTCCAATCAAGAAGAACTGCCAAGCTTAAAAATATAGAAACTGATATCCTCGGTGTATAAAGCAGCTTAAACCACTAAATAAAAGCAAGGTTTCGGTCCAGATTATATACCAGTCAGGTTCCTCTCAGAGAATACTGATACAATAGCTCCATGTTTGGCAATTATATACATCCGCTCGCTCACAAAACGATCCGTACCTAAAGATTCGAAAATTGCTCATGCCGCACCAATACCCAAAAAGGCAAGTAGGAGTAATCCGTTGAATTACAGGCCCATATCACTAACGTTGATTTGCAGTAAGGTTTAGGAACATATACTGTATTCGAACAAAATGAAGTACCTCGAAGAAAACGATTTATTGACACGTAGTCAGCACGGATTCAGAAAATGTCGTTCTTGCGATACACAACTAGCTCTTTATACTCATGACGTAATGAGTGATATCGACAGGGGATGTCAAATTGACCTTCATGAATCTAATACAGCTGCGGGTTGCTTCGTTTAAAAAGTGTACATTTTTTCCGTTGTCTCGTTCCATAAATAGCTGCAAAAAGTGCTTCTTCACCAAATCACTTCTAACGCCTCGTCTGTCTTCCTCAGAATAAAATATTTCATTAATCTTCCGTATAATATCCTACTGATCATAATCCGCTTCACATAACATACCATAACTGCACCATAATATACCACAGTTGCACCATAATAAACCTCAATAACATCTCACACGCAGTCCTAGTGCAAAATCCATCAACATATTCCATATCTATATCGCACCGTACTCTCACGGATTCATCACGTATGTGCATACAACTCTGAAATTTTCACTCTTCAAAATACTTCCTAAATCGCAGAATAAGCATCAGTCAGAAATGTTCCTAGTTAAACTACTGTCCATTAGAAATACCCTTCTCAATTCAGAACCAATCATACCCAGTCTCTCATTTTAATTAATGTCAGTAGTTAATTCATGATGTTGTTGTTGTCGTTGTGGTCTTCAGTCCTGAGACTGGTTTGATGCAGCTCTCCATGCTACTCTATCCTGTGCAAGCTTCTTTATCTCCCAGTACCTACTGCAACCTACATCCTTCTGAATCTGCTTAGTGTATTGATCTCTTGGTCTCCCTCTACGATTTTACCCTCCACGCTGCCCTCCAATGCTAAATTTGTGATCCCTTGATGCCTCAAAACATGTCCTACCAACCGATCCCTTCTTCTAGTCAAGTTGTGCCACAAACTTCTCTTTTCCCCAATTCTATTCAATACCTCCTCATTAGTTACATGATCTACCCACCTTATCTTCAGCATTCTTCTGTAGCACCACATTTCGAAAGCTTCTATTCTCTTCTTGTCCAAACTGGTTATCGTCCATGTTTCACTTCCATACATGGCTACACTCCTACAAATACTTTCAGAAACGACTTCCTGACACTTAAATCTATACTCGATGTTAACAAATTTCTCTTCTTCAGAAACGATTTCCTTGCCATTGCCAGTCTACATTATATATCCTCTCTACTTCGACCAGCATCAGTTATTTTACTCCCTAAATAGCAAAACTCCTTTACTACTTTAAGTGTCTCATTTCCTAATCTAATCCCCTCAGCATCACCCGATTTAATTCGACTACATTCCATTATCCTCGATTTGCTTTTGTTGATGTTCATCTTATATCCTCCTTTCAAGACACTGTCCATTCCGTTCAACTGCTATTCCAAGTCCTTTGCTGTCTCTGACGGAATTACAATGTGATCGGCGAACCTCAAAGTTTTTACTTCTTCTCCATGAATTTTAATACCTACTCCGAATTTTTCTTTTGTTTCCTTTACTGCTTGCTCAATATACAGATTGAATAACATCGGGGAGAGGCTACAACCCTGTCTCACTCCTTTCCCAACCACTGCTTCCCTTTCATGCCCCTCGACTCTCATAACTGCCATCTGGTTTCTGTACAAATTGTAAATAGCCTTTCGGTCCCTGTATTTTACCTCTGCCACCTTCAGAATTTGAAAGAGAGTATTCCAGTTAACGTTGTCAAAAGCTTCCACTAAGTCTACAAATGCTAGAAACGTAGGTTTGCCTTTTCTTAATCTTTCTTCTAAGATAATTCGTAAGGTTAGTATTGCCTCACGTGTTCCAACATTTCTACGGAATCCAAACTGATCCTCCTCAAGGTCCGCTTCTACCAGTTTTTCCATTCGTCTGTAAAGAATTCGCGTTAGTATTTTGCAGCTGTGACTTATTAAACGGATAGTTCGGTAATTTTCACATCTGTCAACACCTGCTTTCTTTGGGATTGGAATTATTATATTCTTCTTGAAGTCTGTGGGTATTTCGCCTGTCTCATAATTCATGATCTGCTTCACAAAACAGGAAAAGCTATCCCATGCGCATTCCTAAAAAATAATACACTATTCCATCTGCTAAAGGTAAAGCAAAACGTACGTCGCAAGTTACCACAAGACACAACAAACTTCATTACATGTGCAAACTATTTTCTTGAAGAAAAAAAGTATGATTATCTTAGATACTCAAAACCAAGTTTACTATGCTATACCATGATCTCAAAAAAAGTTTCAAAGTCATAAAATAAGATAACAATATTATATTTCAACCAGATATTTCACCAGTAAACACAGAATAACAACAGCAGAATACAAATTGTTCACATATGGTTTACCATTCCATATCGTTGTAGTGAAAATATATATGCAAAAAAGTCTATTTCCACCTTGTCAGCCTATGCTTAGCAAATTCAAAGTACTTTTCTTCGGCAACACAAATCACAGCTCATCGCTATTCATTAAAAATATTTATTAAGATATACATTAAAAGATATACAGATTAGTTGAAGTGTTTGAAACAGAGCTGAAAGCTAAAGTAAGAAAACGCACTACAACAGCTATGGCACCTCGGCTCTCCACTGCATATGTTTACCAAAGTACAGTAAACTCCATATGGTACTATTCTTTGTACACTTTGATGTTTGATACATGATGAAGACCTCGTGATTTATATGTGCGTTTGGTAAATCTCAATTTCTGTGTGGCCGATAGGAATACAATCTGCAAAGTTAACCTAATTCTTTCATAATGCGTTCTGAAGGATTACTTGATGGCATAAAACATAGTGTAGATGTTGGTTTAATTTTCATACGTCTTAAAGTTTTTAGCCAAGCATTAGAGCGAAATTGAGGGCCATTAACAGAAATTGTTTTGTCAACATACCTTACTATACCTTACGTCTTCCAGAAATTCCTTACAAATGCTGTACAAGCATATTTTGAACTAGCTTTCCGTAAAGGTATGAATCACAAAGATTTAGAGGTAAGTTCAACAACCTCAAAAACAATGTTTAAATCTCGTAACAGGGCCGAAAATGTCCACAGCAGCTTATTCTCTTAGATTCACAGGAATGATCGGAAATAATGGTCTTATGTGCGTAACAGAAGGTAGTTTTGCCTTTGGCATAGTTTGAATTTTGTCCAGATAGTACGCATTCGCTTATCCATGTTGTTAAAGTAACACAACTACTGACGAAGTACTAATGAATACAATTTTGGAAATCCAATAGCAAGATGGAGTACCTCCAATTGAGAAATCGTCCAACGAAACTCAATGCAAGCAGGGTCGCCAGGTGAAACTGTTTATTTTTAAAAGAAGTTCGGAAATATGCAAAGTTGCATCCACAAAAGTAATTGTATAATGATTGAGAACAAAGGATAACGCAAATTAATTACTCATCCTACAAATCATAAGGAAATCTATCCTCAAGTATCTGACTGCAAGTTTTAAAACATTCACTAACAACTCCTGATAGTTGTTCAACAATGCTTCTGAATGCACCGGACAACTTACCTCGTCTTGCCGTTGCAAGTGTGTGACCAGCAACATGCTAAAAATATTTCAGAAGGAATACAGAAATCCGTGCAGAATGCAATGCATGGTCATAAGAACTGCTACAACTACAGCCAAATTTTTTACATAGAAATTTAATGACCACGAAGAGTTAGGTCAACTAGTCTTAACGGTGTAAAAAATGAATGAAACCAAGTAAGATTGAAATTTACTATACTCGCAACATAGATTATTTAAAAACTGACACACTTTACACAAACCTTAATTATTCCATACTGTCTATACTCAAAACATGTCTCCGTCACAACAAACAATGTCATTTTCAATCTATTTGGTATATTCTCAAAATAAAGTATTTAAACACTGATAATTTTTACACACACCTTAACTGAGTAGCCAGATGCGAAAGCCGCGAACTGCATGACGAGCGAAACTGAGTTAATGCAGAAAAACTCATCCCATCTAAACCCTTAATAGTTAAAGCCATCATTTGATTTTTAAAAATAAGTAATTACTCCGTAATGATAGTTGAATCTGCGATTAAGTTTTATAAGTTACACTCATAAGTAAAATAGTGACTTCCGATTTTTGCACCTGATTTATGCAATTAGTGGGTTTTGAAAACGTATCGATCCAATTACGAAACAAATACTCCGTTACAAAACCGGCTTTTTGGTGCTATGTTAGGGGTTACAGTAGGATGGAATTTAATTATTGCGAACTTAAATAGAATACGTTTTATTTCAAAGTGAAGTTTAGAAAATTCTACAAAACTGGTATACAAAACTACAAAAGTTACCTGATTTTACTAGGAAGTACTGACATACCTAATGCAAACAGTGAACAGAACTGACTGTTCAACAGAAGTATATATATAATTCACCATCGTTCACTGGAGATCACAACATACTGAAGAAAAAAATTCCTAATTGAATCTTAGTAAAACAGCGATAAAATTTTAGAAAATTTAACTAAACAGCGGCAAAAATTCTACAAAATGGATTTGACTGAGAACTGCTTCTATGTGACATCGGTTTCAACACTGAACATTAGCTCAAAATCGCTGCCGGCTTCTTCTTCGTTGTGAGGTTTGGCAGCGGCTGGAGCGACTCTAAGGAGTACCTTCATGTTCGTCTAACAATTCCGTGTAGAATTGGAAATTGTTGTTTGTCACCCAGTCTTCACCAAAGCGGAGTTACGTAAGTTTTTTGATGTTTCCGAATGTGACATCTGGAATTTCTACGCCTACCTTGATTGGTGTTGGGCCGTTTCCTTTGCTGAAATTTTTCCCCCTCTTCAGGATGCTCTTCCCCCCCCTCCAGCTTCAAAATTATAGAAAGCTCTCCACGAAGTTCCCAAATAATCTTCCTTTTCCTTTTCGTGGAAATGACTTTTTTGGCATTTTGAATCTGGAAGTGCCAGTTACCAGTCACTTTCACAAAGAACAATTAGTGACAAAAAGGTTTTTTATTGCGGAACATTGCTTTGATAATACTTTCCACATTCTTACCTTTCTGTTTTGGAACAATTTCTCGTCGACTGATGAAGGCGCCGCTTCCGTTTGCGGGAGGGATTGTCGCCCTCAGTCTCGTTTCGGTCATTTTCAATTACTACTACTGCAACTTCTATTTCTTGCAGAACTCCTACTACATCAATTACTCTCACTAAATTTGTACAACCTTCTGCATTGAAACCGTCCACAAAATCACACATTTTCTTTAAAAAAATAACCACAAACACAACACACATCCTGCTGATCAGCTGAACTGTGCTTACGGGCATACATCTCGACAATGCATCGGAGCGCGAGCTTTACTTTTGCGTACCCCTTCCCTACAGCGCAGCCAACCTAACTACGAATAAGAAAAATATCCTTTCTAATCCGAATAAACTGAAATTTAACTTTGTATGTCTGTACTGGTAAGTTTGATGTCAGTTGGTGTGCTTTGCATCCGGACATGGCAAGTTGAGCGCCATGCCTGTGCGGATTTTGCAAGCATAGGATATTTAGCAGGCCTTACACCCGAAGACAAGGTGAAGTTAACGGATTTTGGAACCGAACACGATTTTCTACAGCCCTTTTCAATTATTTATGGCGGGTTTTGCACCCTGAAACCTGTTCACCCGTGTACGCTCTAAAAAAAATCCATAAGGTAGTGTGCTTTTACCTTCTGTCCCCGTGAAGTTTAACTGAATGATTTGTAGTTACTTGAGTGGAAACGTTTGAGTGAGGGAAGCCGCTTCCCCAATATATTTACACAAATATCTCACACACTTCCAAGTAGGAATTTTGTTACTATTTTGAATACTGAAGTCTATATAAACAAAATGATTAGAAGTTACAGTTCATAATCATAGTCTGTCTGACTCTAGTCGTCGAGGTAGTACCGGGAAAAAATCTCTGTGGCTTTGCAAAATTCCGGTAATCGTCAACTCCGAAAATTCTTAAAATAATCAGAGGCACAATCGTACGGTGTAGGAAGGCTGTTTTTGGTGCCATGAGGTACTCACTCTGCGGCATGGGAATCAGTCTCCAAATTATGTATCAATTTCGATAAAGTGCAGAAATAAATATCTTAAAATAGAGCACAAACGACCGTGGCGACGGTTCTACTGACTTCCCAGCACACAAAGTTCCCTACCACTTACGACACACGAAATAATGTTCCGAGCCACAAACAAAGGAGAGGTTAAAATAACCAAAGAACTGAACGTATCTTTTCCATTCATGAATTTATAATGATCCATAAGAGATTTTCCTAGCTATATTCCAGTATACATCATTCTCAAGTAGGAGATGAAATGTTATCACAATTAATCAAATTTGATTGGGTATTCAAGATGGCAACTTACAACAGTGCTGCTAATTTAAGTTCCACTGCCATTCTACTCTACGAAATTCTCAATCAGAAGTAATTAGCACGCCTAATGTGTATATCACAAGTCACAGATAATCTATCCCTCGCAGTCGGAAGGAGTCTTTGAGCCATATAAATATCTCGGTTACATATTAGCATTTATGCTACAAGAAAATAATGTGATACTACTCGTACATGCCCAGCTCAAAATCAACCTAAAAATGTATTTAGTGGCTTGGGCTTCTCAATTATTACACATTTTCTATAATCAATAAACACGTCTCTGGCCACAACAAAGACATGAATATTACTCTCAATATATGCATATACAAATCTGACAGAAACCTCCAGTGCGCAAGCAAGCGACAACTACATACAACAACAAGACAAATTACAAAACAATCCTCAGTTAATACCAAAGTCTCCTCCGGCGCCACTAGCACGATCACGGCAGCGTACAACCCCTCAGATCGCGCGGCATCTCTCCGCCGCAGGCTGCGTCAGACCACTTCCGACTCCTCTCAACAACTGTTTCCTCTCTACCACCCGCGATAATATTATCTCAGACTCAAAGTCTTTGTATGCACACCACAGCAGATTCATTGATAAAATTCGCAAAGAAATATTAACGTTACACATTCAATGTTGATGATTCACATCTGTTCAAGCGACATAGTGACCATCAGGATGCAGGATGAGGAAGGAAGCAATAGTGACACTGCATTGGCCCCAGCTTGCATTCATTACAAGGACAGTAGCCCTCCTTCCCGGGACGTGAAGAGATTGTTCATAGCTTCTCACAGCAGAACGAAATACTGCTGGTTGATTGTGATGCCAGTGGCCACAACATGGTATGGAAAGAAGCGACACCAACATCAGAGGTGAGCAACTACTCGAATTTCTACAGTAAAATATTTTGGAAAACTTGAACAGGGCTAGGGGACCTACCTACAGAGATAAAAGAAGGGAAGAAGTATCTTCCACGACATTCTGGCTCACTCAGATCGGTAGTTGTATCAAACGATGATATAAGGCGTTTGAGCCATCCTCTTCTGACCACATGAATATTAAGCATGAGGTGGGTGTTAAACATACCATCGGAAGGATGAAACCGTTCTATATCTCCCTATGGAAGCTTCGGAGGGCAACAGACGCTGAATATTAGGGTCGGTAGAGCGTGGAGAAATCATGTCTAATAAGAAACTAGTGAATGATCTCCAACTACGTTTTAATGTATCGGTTGGCTTTACTAGAATCACAGCAAGCGAAACCGCACAATGATCTCAGTTTCCATCCAGGCAATTGTGAACTAAGACCATTGTCTTTGGTCTCCCATTATAACTAAAAACACATGAAATCAGGGCTCTTACGGACGAATATAGAGATTAAGAAATGATTCGATATTCCAGTGCCTGTTTTGTTCTTAATTACGATGCAATAATGGAATGGTGATAGTGAAAATTTGTGACGGAACGGGATTCAAACCCGGATTACCATCTTTTCACGTTCGGTCGCCTTACCGTTTGGCTACCTGAACACAACTGAGGGCCAGACCCTAAGCTGCATATGTCGTCAACCATGTGTGTACAGCCTGTACGCCTATATCCACTATGTATATTCTCTTACAATGGAGACAATTTACTTTAAAGTCGATGGCCCGTTGTCGGCGGATAACTACAATATGTAGTGTCTGTGTTATTCCCAATTCGGAATGCACGCATGTTGACAGGAGCTTTGCACAGTAACAACACAGGAGGAATATGCTGTTTGCGTCCATTAATAAGACAGGAAGCAGCAGGGCTATAATTAGCAAACATACACAGCTTGTATTAAACAGTGTTTATTACCTTGTACAATTTAATAGAATAAAACAGATCAAATTAAGAACCTCAAGGAGGTTAAAATCGACATAAGAAATGCATTAAACATTAACAAAATTTCTGTTGGTTTAAATACTCAATAAAATCTGAACTCGCAAGACTATACTGTAAAATGACTTCTCTTTTGCAATATAAATTCATACCATGGTATAACATTAAGACATAAGATAAGTCATAAAAGCAATGTTAAAGGCAACTTCTAAGACTTCAACACTTGCCAGTGAAGACACCGGGCACATTAACTTCTGACTAAGGAACAATCCAGTTCATACCAGTACAGGGAGGCACTAATTAAAATAACAAACACCTAATAAAAAAGAGCTTCTCAGCTCCTAAACATTCCCCGAGAACATACGCACATGAAGCCCTCCTTTACAAACATTAAACTCCACAACCAGCACAGGAGGTACAAATATTATAAACAAACGGCTGATAAAAGAACACAGAATTAATAAGGCGGAGCCTCCAGCAATCTCATCGGGCCCTAATTACAGAGTGAAAGGCAGTTTTACAGGTTTAAATTCATATTTCGAGCGAAAGGTGCATTCGTCATAGCCGCGGAGGAGCGGGCTACAAAGCTTAACGACCTGAAAAAGCCAGGAACAAAGAGAACAACAATGCTCAACTTAAGGACGAGAACGAGACAAATGGCCAGCAACATGGAACCCGGTCAAACGAATCACGGTTCAACGAGGAACGGCCAAGCCCCGGTGCCACGCCCCACGGCACCGGAAGAAAGACACTGCGCTCCGCACAACTGAAACCTAAATCAACTACAACACCACACTTCCATTTGAACATTCATATTACATAAAAGAATAAAAATCTGGCTAAAAATTTTTCAAACTCAATAGTTAACAATTCATTTAAACACTATAATACATGCGTAGGTAAGATTGTTCCTTGAAAGGTTATAGTACCAACTCAGTATGTTTTTAAACGGGCAAAAGCCCACCAGAACTACACTTTCACGGAATCTGATGCAGTTTTACGAGACAGCATAGTATTTAGTTGCTTGTAAACTAAGGTGCAAATTTTGGTACTTAATCACCAAGATGACAACAACTTTAGATTTACAGTCACTCAATAATGAGCAGCTCACCGGGCTTCCTTATGTATATCTACAGATCTTTCATCAAGTGGTAGGAAACTTAAATGGAAAGCCCAAGACCCATTATCATGCCACGTGCGTGTGGCATAACTCTGAAATATTAGACTAGTCATCAAATTAATACTGAAGACAACAACAGTTAACCATCAACAAATATAGATATGCACATAACTGTATTGGTTTAAATAAACACACACCATATGCCCAGGCGAACGGTTAACGCCAGGCGACGCTCCGGCAAGCTCTTGTTAAAATGCACTACGTGGCGAGAAAAGCTAAATACCAAGCCTCGTGATTGAACCCAAACCTTTCCGCCCTCTCCGGCAGCAGCGCTCCAGTAATACCACGTCCTATGAGCATGGGCACCAATTAAGGGCCAACCTCCCGACCCCACTGTAACCACAACGGTCCTTGCGGCCTCGACACTGCAAACTTGAATGAACAACTGATTCGCGACCGGTCGAAGCGAAATCGACGGCAAAGATGACACTAGAAGAAAGAGGTACTGGCGCCAGCCGCGCGACGTATCGACAGGCACTGCAATATCGTATTTATCCACCGACAACGCGCAAGCGGCTTTGAATAAAAAGTCTTCCCTGCACAGAAATATACATAATGAATGTAGAGTAATGATTGTAGATACGTAGAGAATAGCTAAGGCGACGTTAGCGACAAGCGAGAAATCCTGGTTCAAGTCAATGTCCGGCACAAATATTCGCTGTCGTCATTCCATTCCACAGCTGACAGTGTTTCATATTCGCGATTGTGAATCCGTTTATGTATGTCAGTACCGGTTGTCGGGCTTCAAGGTAGGCGACACTCAAGTTGGTATCTCACTACTACCTGGAGCGTCCCAGAACTCATCGTCCCCCTGGAATCTCATCGACTGAAGTAGAAGTGTCTTCAGTGATAATTTACCGTCGATTGAGCCCCGACACCAGCGAAGACGTGTCTAGAGACACGGCGGGATGCCAACTTGAATGTAGCCCGCCATACAGCCCGACACCAGGAGTGATGATTTGGTGTGCTATTTCATTTCACAGCAAGACTCAATTGCTTGCCATCCACGGCACCCTTACTGCACAACGGTACACCATGTTTTGTTACCCTTCAGAGCAAGCCTTCTTGACGTTCTTTCCAGCAAGGTAATGCCAGCACACATATGGCTACAGTTTATACTGCTTGTCTTCGAGTTTGTCTAATTCTACCTTGGCCAGGAAGGTAGCCAGATCTCTCCTCAACTGAGAACGTTTGATGCTTTATAGGCAGGGTCCACCAGCCGTCTCGGGAGTTTGACCATCTAACGCACAAATTGGACAGTATTCTTCTTATTGTTCTTGGTTGGCTCTATAGTCCTTAAAGAACCTTGGTCCCCTGTAACACCTGCCTCCATTCTTCTCTGTCCATCGCCTTCCTTCTCCATTTTCTTATTCCCATCGCCTTTAGATCTTCTCCCATATCGTCCAGCCACCTTTTCCTGGGTCTACCTCTTCTCCTTCTACCGTCAGGTTTCCCCATAAAAACTTTCTTGACACTCCGAGTTTCTGGCATTCTCTGTATATGTCCTGCCCATCTTATTCTTCCCTGCTAAACTTTAACAACAACATTCATCTGTCCAAAAAGTGTTTGTACTTCTACATTTGTCCTTACTCTCCAGCCATCTTCCTCTCTCACTGCTCCAAAAATCCTTACACAGTATTCGGCACGATATCCCTGGAGATGCAATCTTGGTCTAGCGGTAGCCCCAATGATTAGTAGTCAAAACATCCTCTGTCCCGGGTTAGAAATTCGCCACCACTTGAATTTTGATTAATAGCCACCACTGGGGACGAAGACTTCCGGCATAAGAAGTCACTCTCATTCTGCCTACGCCCTTGTCGAAGAGGTAGAGGAGTGGACAAAGGTTCAGGACACTCTCTTATCGTTAGGGTGGAAACTGCCACTAAAGATGGAAGAATCAGCAATGATCAACGGCATGAGTCTGCAGAAGGCAACTAAAACCACTGCATTAAATACACATATCGAGTATCCACAGGACATATGGCCTGTAACTGAAAAAGCGTCATAATGATCTCTCCATTGGCAAAAGATGCCGGAATAGTGCCGCATTCGGACCTCCGGGAGGGGACAGAAAAAGGGGAGGTGGCCACGAGAAAAAGCATGAATAACCAACGAAACGATACCGTTCTAAGAGTCGGAGCACTGAATGGCAGAAAGTTGAACGTGGTAGGAAAGCAGACAAATCTGAAAAGGGAAATGCGAAAGGCTCAGTCTAGATATAATAGTGGTCAGTGGAGTAAAATGGAAACAAGACAAGGATTTCTGTTGATATGAGTGTGGGGCAACCTCAACACCAGCGGAAAACGGTATGATGGGAGTAGGACTCGTTATGAATAGGAACGTTGGCCAGACGTTGTGTTACTGTGAATATTTCAGCGATGGAGTTGTTCTTATCAAAATCGCCAGCAAACCAACACCGACAACGATATTTAAGGTATACATGCCGACGTCGCGAACATAAGATAAAAAGATAGAGGAAATAAAAGAGGATATGGAAAGGGTAGTACAGTACGTAGAAGGAGATTAAAATCTGATAGTCATGGCGGACCGGAATGCAACTGTTGGGGGAGGAGTCGAAGAAAAGGCTACAGGAGAATAAGGACTGGGACGAGGACTCAGAGAGGAGATATGGTAACTCCGTTCATATACATCTACGTCTACGTCTACGTGATTACTCTGCGATTCACAGTAAAGTGCCTGGCAGAGGGTTGAATGAACCACCTTCAAGCAGTCTCACTCCCGTTCCATTCCCGAACCTCGCGCGGGAAAAACGAGCACATAAATTTTTCTGTAGAATCCCCGATTTCTCTTATTTTATTGTGATGATCATTACTCCCTATGTAGGTGAGTGTCAACAGAATGTTTTCGCAATCGAAGAAGAAACTGGTGATAGAAATTTCTGCAAAGATCTCGTCGCAGGGAAACACGCCTTTGTTTTAGTGGTAGCCACTACAATTAACGTGTCATGTCATCTCCTCTATTTCGCGATAATACGAACCGACCGGCACTCCTATAAACATTTTTGACGTCATCCGTCAGTTCCATCTCATGCAGATCCCACATGGCACAGGAATACTCCAGAATAGGGCGGACAAGCGTGGTGTGAGCAGTCTCTTTGGTAGATCTGTTCTTCCTTCTAAGAGTTCTTCTAATGAATAACAATTTTTAGTTTGGTCTATACAGAACATTATCTATGTAATCGTTCCAATTTAGGTTACTTGTAATTGTAATATCTAAGTACTTAGTTAAATTTACAGCCTTAATATTTGTGTGAATTATTGGGTAATCGAAATTTAGCGTATTTCTTTTATTATTCATGTGAGTAACTTCACACTTTTCACTATTCAGGCTCTATTACCACTTTTCGCACCCTACAGATATCTCAATAATTTTGCAATTCGTTTTGGTCATCTGATGATAAATGACAGCACCATCTGCAAACACGCTACGACGGCTATTCCGATAGCCACTGCTGCCGTTAATATTGATCAGGAACAATAGAGCGTTTATAACACTTCCTTGTGGAGCGCCGAATACTACTTCTGTTTTACTCGATGACTTTCCGTCTATTACTACGAACTGTCACTTTTCTGAGATAATCACGAATCCAGTCACACGCCTGAGGCAGTATTCCATAGGTACGCAGTTTGATTAGAAGATGCTTTTGAGGAACGGTGTCGAAAGCCTTGTGGACATCTAAAAATATTAAATCAATTTGACATCCCCTGTCAATAGCACTCGCTACTTCATAAACATAAAGAGCTAGTTGTGTTTCACAAGGACGATGTTTTATGAATCCGTGCTGACTGTGTGTCAATAAATCGGTTCTTCGAGGTCATTCATAATGTTCGAACACAGTGTATGTTCCAAAACCCTACTGCAAGTAGAATTTAGTGATATGGGCCTGCAATATTGCAGATTACTCCTATTTCCCTGTTTGGGTATTGGTGTGACTTAAGCAGTTTTCCAGTCTTTAGGTACGTAACTATCTGTGAGCGAGCGGTTGTACATAATTTCTTAATGCATAGCTATTGCATCAGCATACTCTGAAAGGAACCTGGTATACCATCTGGACCGGAGGCCTTGCCTTTATTAAGTGATTTAAGCTGCTTTGCTATCTATTTCTATGTTTCTCATCTTGGCAGTTGTTCTTGACTGGTTTTCAGGAATATTTACCTTGTCTTCTTTAATGAAGGAGTTTCGGAAAACTGTGTTTAATAACTATACTTTAGTGGCACTGTCATCACTGACTTCACTGTTGTTACCGCAAAGTGAAAGTATTGATTGCGTCTTGCCAATGGTGTGGCTTATGTAGGACTAGAATCTCTTTGGGTTTTCTGCCAAATTCCGACACAGAGTTTCGTTGTGGAAATTATTAAAGGCATTTGAAGCACGCGCTATATTTCCAACTTCTGCAAAAATTTGCCAATCTTGGGGAATTTGCGTTCTTTTAAATTTGGGATGCTTTATTCGTTGCGTGTGCAACAGCGATCTGACCAGTTTTGTGTACCATGTGGGGTCAGTGCCATCGCTTATTAATTAATGTGGTATATATCTCTCAATTGCTGTCTTTGAAATCATACCACACCTGTTTTACGCTTACATGATGAGATCGGAGGGCGTGCATATTGTCTCTTAAAAAGACGTTAAGAGCATTTTTATCACGTTTTCTCAAATAGATATGCTTTGAGTTTCTTTTCGATGGTTATAGGAGTTACGGTATTCAATCTAGCAGCAACTGCCTTGTGGTCGCTAATCCCTGTATTCGTCATCATATTCCCGATTTCCCCATTAGTCCAGGATTATTTGTTGCTAAGAGGTCAAGTAGGCTTTCGCAACCATTTACGCTTCGAGTGGGCTCATGTACTGTAACACTACCGCCCTTGCTCGGACGTAGGTTAGCTCTATGAAGCCTGTACTGTAATAAGTTCACGGGCTTCACCTTATAAACAAGGATTTTTAGTTCATTAGTTGACCGCGTGTACCTAATAGAAGCAAAATCGGACTTATATTCAGTCAATAACCACAGTGATGCATCAAGCAAATGTAAAGTACAATTGATCTTTCGCATGGACAAGAAGTACACACAGTAGGTGCTACCTATAATTAACAATTCGGTCGCCAGCCTACTTAGGCAATTAGTGAGTTTTTCCTTGTACAAGTGGGTGCATGTACAAGCATAGTAACACGTAGTAATGATGCGTTATATGGCAAAGTTTGGAACCCGAAAAATCCACTGCACTAAAGTTTTCTCTTTTTGTACTAATTTGTACGAGCTAAAATTACACAACATCACACAGTAATGATTACTATTAACTGCATTTTGTATGTTGAGCAGACTGAAATCGGGCATAGATTGCATTAGCATCGACAATCTTGAAAGTACACACACAATATCACTATGAATGATGGAAAACCACTAATACATTTAGGATTAATATAGAATTTAGCTTTACTGGTCAAATCTGATCAACACATTTCAAGGTTTGAAAGAATGGACAAGCGAAGGGGGGGGGGGGGGGGGGGGGCCCTGAAACTGTTATGGTCGTTATACTGAAACTGTTAAGTACTGAAGGCAAATTAACACACAAAATTATCAATCTATGGATAACTACTCTTTTGACTTACTTCTGAATAATTTAACTGTCATTATTTCTGGCTCAAATTAATTAAATAACATCGCTAACTCAATTAAAAAAAAACTCTTTTGTTCTTTACCAACATTTGCAACAGCACACAGAACTATAGATTCCTTTATGGCATAGATTAATCTGCTGATAATTCTCATTAACTTTAACATTAAACTTTCAGTTTAGGATACTCGGATTGCACAATACGAGGTAAGGATCCTGTCTAGGTCAGTGATCAGGATAAGTCATGGCTAAAGCAATTCTGGTAAAAGTCACGTTATTATTGAATCGTTAGAAACAGTTTCGACACTGGTCCACACAGATACACTTCTAAAGATGAAATAAATGTTTGATCTGTGCAAGTCGGTGCGGCGGGTGGCGGGCAGCGAGATAGCGGGCAGCACGGCACACATGCAAGCGCGGCTAAGGCTCACACAACATCGGCACTTTCCATCTTCTTAGCGTCGTAATCTTTCCAATTTTGTGCCTCAGAATATAGCCATGCCAAGTAGTCGTCGGAATCGGTTCATCCGAGGCTCAATGGAATCCACTTTTCCTGGGTAGCCTCCTCGGTACAGTCCGTGTACTTCCGACTGTTGCTCGCCTCCGACTGTGTTACTGAGCACGTTGTGCCGAACCGCGCCCAGTGTGCGTTTTCCCGCCTCGCCTGCCTCCACCTTTTCCCGCTCCCCTACAGGTAGGGTATTCACCACAGGTTTTCTACTACACATATCCTAATGCATCACCTACGTATGAACCAAGTGTATAAATCACAATTTTCACATCTTACAATAGTTTTAACATTAGATACACTTTCCTTTGATTACCACATTATTTGAAATCTAACATAAATAATATTCGTTTCAAAAGTTACTCACAGTTTCTTTAACATGACACGAAAAGAATCGAAAAAGAAATTCAACACATTGCTATTATTAATTTATCTAAATTCATAAAGAAAAAATTATTATACGTATAATTGTCGTTACAGTACTAATTCTTCAAAATAATTTTCTGAGAAAGCATTCGGTACTATTTCGGATGATGTTTTATGCCTGCCACCGGCTTTACACGTATAACTTTTCAAGCAAATCGAGGGTAGATTGAAGTCACCACCGACCAAATTGTATGAATGGGTCACCTATTTGCAATGAGAATCAGGTTTTCATTGAACTGTTCAGCAACTACGTCTTCTGAGTCGGGGGGTCGCTAAAACGATCCAATTAATAGTTTAGTTCGATTGTCAAGTATAACCTCTACCCATAGTCTTTCGCAGAAACTATCTACTTCAATTTCACTACAAGTCAAACAACTTCTGACAGCAATAAATACTCCGCCACCAACAGTTTTTAAACTCTCCTTTCTGAACATTGTTAGGTCGTTTCCAGCTTTAGCAAGCTTTCCGTACCTAGAACTACACTCCTGGAAATTGAAATAAGAACACCGTGAATTCATTGTCCCAGGAAGGGGAAACTTTATTGACACATTCCTGGGGTCAGATACATCACATGATCACACTGACAGAACCACAGGCACATAGACACAGGCAACAGAGCATGCACAATGTCGGCACTAGTACAGTGTATATCCACCTTTCGCAGCAATGCAGGCTGCTATTCTCCCATGGAGACGATCGTAGAGATGCTGGATGTAGTGCTGTGGAACGGCTTGCCATGCCATTTCCACCTGGCGCCTCAGTTGGACCAGCGTTCATGCTGGACGTGCAGACCGCGTGAGACGACGCTTCATCCAGTCCCAAACATGCTCAATGGGGGATAGATCCGGAGATCTTGCTGGCCAGGGTAGTTGACTTACACCTTCTAGAGCACGTTGGGTGGCACGGGATACATGCGGACGTGCATTGCCCTGTTGGAACAGCAAGTTCCCTTGCCGGTCTAGGAATGGTAGAACGATGGGTTCGATGACGGTTTGGATGTACCGTGCACTATTCAGTGTCCCCTCGACGATTACCAGTGGTGTACGGCCAGTGTAGGAGATCGCTCCCCACACCATGATGCCGGGTGTTGGCCCTGTGTGCCTCGGTCGTATGCAGTCCTGATTGTGGCGCTCACCTGCACGGCGCCAAACACGCATACGACCATCATTGGCACCAAGGCAGAAGCGACTCTCATCGCTGAAGACGACACGTCTCCATTCGTCCCTCCATTCACGCCTGTCGCGACACCACTGGAGGCGGGCTGCACGATGTTGGGGCGTGAGCGGAAGACGGCCTAACGGTGTGCGGGACCGTAGCCCAGCTTCATGGAGACGGTTGCGAATGGTCCTCGCCGATACCCCAGGAGCAACAGTGTCCCTAATTTGCTGGGAAGTGGCGGTGCGGTCCCCTACGGCACTGCGTAGGATCCTACGGTCTTGGCGTGCATCCGTGCGTCGCTGCGGTCCGGTCCCAGGTCGACGGGCACGTGCACCTTCCGCCGACCACTGGCGACAACATCGATGCATTGTGGAGACCTCACGCCCCACGTGTTGAGCAATTCGGCGGTACGTCCACCCGGCCTCCCGCATGCCCACTGTACGCCCTCGCTCAAAGTCCGTCAACTGCACATACGGTTCACGTCCACGCTGTCGCGGCATGCTACCAGTGTTAAAGACTGCGATGGAGCTCCGTATGCCACGGCAAACAGAAGCTTCCAGGATATTATTGCAAGCTGCTGCGAATGTGTACCACTTTTTCAGTGACGTAATATCAGACTTACCCATATTCAAGGGTTAAGCGATGTCTGTAAGACAGCACGTGCATTGCGACGTGCAGAGAATACATTGGTGTAAAAACCGTTTTCACTTTTTAATCAACCCATTATAGAAACGATAAGATAAAGAACATTAGCGTACAGGCGTTGTCCCAGAAATTTCGAGGACAAAATACCCCTGCGGACCAGAAGATATAGAGCGATACGCTTCTCGACGGTAACGGTTGTGAGTGGTCTTGGCTAACAAATGTGACTTAGCCTCCGGGCAGGGAAAGAGTGAGGAGACCTTTTCTCACGTAGTACGTTTTGGTGGCATGTCGAGAGTCAAGATGAAGTGATTAATTGAAGTGTAGTTCACAACCAAATATTAAGCGAAACAACGACAACAGGAAATTCAGATTTGTGAAAAACAAATCTTAATCATCTTATAAGAGAGATTTAATGAAAAAGTTGTGCGCAGAGACTGTCCCAGAAGGAGATCCGGGTGCTTCAAGCGTAGCGAGTTCTCTGCACGCCGCCAAAACTATCCCAATTTTTTCTTTTTCGAAGGAGTAGTTACCGGCAACTACACATGGACTTCCGAGTGCAATCCAGACTGAAAAGGGGAATGTTGCGAGTGACCGACGACAAATTCTCCTCGCCCATAGGAGGCCCAGGTGAGCAATTCCCGTTGTCGTTTTGCCTATAATTTATCGTGAAGAGATAGCAATCGGTTTGGTTTCAAGAGGACTGCGAGCCATTATCAAACAAAATTTCCTCACATCACATCTGACACACCGTATGTGGACTCATCAAGGGTCGAGGCAGCTGAATGGAACCAGAGCAGATTGTATTTCTCCTTTACATATGAGGCATCTACCGCTGAATGGCATCACTTTTCTTACAAATACTTATAACGCATGTCTACAAAACCTATAATTCTCAAAACCTTGAAAACTCGTTAAGGCAATTAGAGTACGCAAGCTAGGAAAAGACCATCTGTTTCCGCAAAAATTATCGCCCGGTTTCCCTGTCAAGCTTTTTAGGTAAATTCTTAAAAAAACTTATTCTTCAATTTCTCCGTGAATTCTTGTCATCAAGAAATATTATCACTCGGCCTTATAGATCAACACATCACCGTTCACAAAGCAACAAGTCTGAGACGAGCACGTCTGCTCAGTCAGCCTCCTGAAACACAGCACATGAGCTACGTTTCTTGATCGAGAAAAAGCCTTCCATAAGTTTTGATATGGTGAACTTCTTAATAAATTATTCCATCTTGAGTGTCCTAGGCATCTAGTACAGTTTTTGTAATCCTTTTTGGCAAGGTAGAACTTTTATAACACCATTCTGAAAACTAACAGCGAATTGCGACCAATAGATGATGTGGTGACACAAGTCTTTGTCAGTGTGCCAGTCCTGTATTCTATTTATACTAATGACAATTCGTATCAGCCAGGAAGGCACCTCTCTCTGTTTGCCGATGACACAGCTCTCTATCGAAGCGGGTCGAATCTTCACTTTACAGCTTACAAACTTGAACAACTCCTTGAAGATATCCTGCTCGGAGCACTTGTTTGGAGAGTAAACATAAACTCTACAAAAACGCAAGGTAGTATTTTTTGTTATACAAGAATATCTGACGATGAAGTAATAACTTTATAAGGAACAGCCCTACCATGTAGATCTAACATCCATGTCTGGGCCCAGTCTTTTACTCCAAGCCGACGTTCAAAAAACACATCGATTACAACTGCAACGAAGGCGCTCTCCTTACTTGTATCAATAAAGCTGTATTCTGAAAATGTCTTATTCTACCATACTAGTTTCGGCGGCACATTACCGCCATCCTCAGGTCCCACCACTACCAAAAGAGTACTTGATTTCCAGGGCACATTTATTGTGGAATCCTTGTTACTAGCACGCGTGATCAAGCCGAAGAAAAAAAAACATCCTAAAACTATGTATCATCGATGCATTTTTCTTCTCATCAGCTAGTTCACATGTGCCAGTAAGAAGGATTCCACAGCAAATGCGCCAAGGGAATCAGTTGGCAGTGGTGGGACATGAGGATGGCGGTAATGTGTCGCCGAAACTAGTAATGTGATGGAATAAACACATTCTCAAGATACAGCTGTGGTGGTACTTTTTCTCATATATATCATCAGCTGAAAACCGTCGTGCATGCAATATGGTGCGCTTTCAATCTTCTGTACCAAATACATCCTCTCGTAGAAAGTCCTTTGCTTTTCATGAAGACAAAAGTCCTAATTTATAACGTCCTCCTTCTTTCCACGAACACTTATGGCTATGAAATCTGGCCTCTAGCAGCAAATACTGCAAGAAAGTTCTGACTCTCCAAAATAAATTTCATCGAATTTCAGTACATGCCACCCGTCATGCCCCGCACTTAGGGATCCGCACAGATCTCCAACATCTGAACGTCTATATGATTGATCAACAACAAGTCCACAAATTCTATGAAGAAACTCTACTGTCGCCGTACAAGCTCATTCGTTTCTTAAGTCAAATCTTTTTCGATCGAAGATTTCAGATCCCCCATGTGATCCTGGAGCATCAATTGATTTTCAACCTTCCCTACTTCGACACCATTATCATACATTCATTTCAAATCGTCACCAATTTTCCGATATTAACCCTTTATGTGACATATTATTTTTTTCCTGAAAAAAAAAATCATGGGTTTTCCATCCAGTTCTTCGAATTAAATCAGCAGTTTTCCGATATTAACCCTTTGTGTCATGAATTATTTTTTTTCCTGAAAAAGAAATCATGACTTTTCCATCCACTTCTTATTCAGATGTATAAAACATTCCGAGGTGCCCCCCGAGGGGGGATAAAATGCGTCCGCAAATGGGGACTTACCGTTCAAGTGGATCAGTACATGTCAACAATCGATGTATTTTATTTGATTTTCTTTCATCAAAACACATAAATTACACAATGCTTACTTAATGATTATATACATAAAATATGGTTTTACCCTTGTGAAGAATGATAGTCAAAGAATCAATTTTTTTCCATCCAGACATAAGTGAATATTACATTTTACACAATAAAATACGGTTTCGCCTTGCAACCCGGTTTCTATCACCTGTAACATGATTTTTTGTGACTGACCACTGGAAGATGCCCAACGATGTCCAAACGAACATCATCTTCTGGACGAACTTACACATTGACTCGTTTTGAAGTAGGTGGAGGTGGCATTAGACTCTCACTAGTGGGATAAACCCCTTTCCCTGGCAGCTGACTTATCTATCTTTGTCTGTACTTTGACCACACTTGCCCTAAAGTGACACAAATCAAGTGTTTTTTTTTTTTAGCAACATCTAATTCTGATACGTTTTTCTTGTACTCCGTCCATGCATTTACACGTGCAATACAAATTGCATGAACAGACATGGCTGTCTCAAATCGAGTTAGATTTCAAAAGCAGCTAACTGCATGTTGTCTTCAGGTGCAAAGCCTCTAAATGCTCAATAGGCGTGGCTGTCGCCCTGCCATGTCCCGACGGAAAGCACGTAAACAGACATCAGACTCGACAATCTAGACATTCGAAGCTACCTTTCAGTCCGTTACGATTAGAAACGGTATTTTTCTTATTCAGCTTTAGACTGGATGCGCTGTTTTAAATTCCTACGCAACAACAACATTCTCGCTGCCAATGCATTGTCGTTTGAATAGGAAGAGTGTTTCGTGATTATCTGAGTGTCACTTATCATGCAGTTAGCGGGCTTTGCGTCTAGGCTACTCAGCTTACAGTATACCGTATGGTATAAAACAGTGTCACTTATCATGCAGTTAGCGGGCTTCGCGTCTAGACTACTAACAGTATACCGTATGGTATAAAACGTCTAACGTTACTTCCATTTCCCGGCCGGTGTGGCCGAGCTGTTCTACGCGCTTCAGTCTGGAACCTCGTGACCACTACAGTAGCAGGTTCAAACCCTGCCTCGGACATGGATGTGTGTGATGTCCTTAGGTTAGTTAGGTTTAAGTAGTTCTAAGTTCTAGAGGACTGATGACCTCAGATGCTAAGCCCCAGAGTGCTCAGAGCCATTTTAACCATTTTACTTCCATCATTGTCGTCATGTTCATAATTATCGCCAGGATCATCGAATAGATCGTAAGTTTCAGATAAATTAAGGAGCTCCATAACCTCTCCTTCTGTAAGTGACTTTCGTCTATCTTAGCCTTGGGACATTGTGAAATCACCTTATGATGACTAAAAAGATAGCGAAATAATGTCCTAAATTTCAATGCTATTACAACCTTTCAATCACGATGACCTCATTTGGAGACACGTATAAAGATATAAATATGTCACTTAATTTTTATTCTGAAAGCTACCTTTAGTTTTCACCTTCAAGAATGCACCCTTTTACGCATACATATTTTTTTTTTATCTCAGCTCAGAAGTTATTATCCGTCTGATGGAAGGTACAAGATTACTGAGAAGCGTCCATGTGAATGTGCGCATTCAGTTTGGTTTCGTGGTACCACAGATTGACAGGAGATGTCGACATCTTTCTCAAATAATCTCGCTGCTCGTGACAATATGAGGACAACGATCACAAGTGGTAAAATTTAACGAATTTTAATGTACTAAGCATTTATTTAGTATGTCCTTATATGAGGACACCATGATCGAAAGCGTTATAATTACTCTCATTCTTAACCTTTAGATACAGACACAAGGAATGCTGTACCCTTCTCAGAAAAAAAGGGTCCTGACCCCTCAAAACGCAGCCAACCAGCGAATGTTGTCAGCACAAGCAGTACCAGCAGTACCAGTGAGGATAGTTCAGTGACTTCGAGCGTGTGCTAGTCACTAGCTGTTACCCGAGTAACCAATACATCAGAAACATTTCATCTGTTATAAAGCTGCCAATGTCTACTGCTGGTTACTGTGACTGCCAAATGGAAACGCGAAGGAACAGCCACAGCGAAACCAAGATCAAGCAGACCTCATGTACTGGGGGAAAGGAACCGACGAGCATTGCGGACCGTGGTTGTAAGAAATTGCAATTAATCTGCGAAAGTAATCACTCGTGAGTTCCAGAGTGCTACCAGTGGTTCAGCTAGCACAATAAAAATGTGTAGGGAGTTGAAATGAACGAAGTACAATGATTGAGCAGCTCCTCATAAACCACCAATTTCTGGAGATGCTAATGAACACTTGAGGTGAAGTAATGAGCGACAACATTGGTCACTGGACAATAGAATTGAGTGATTTGGAGTGTTAATCTTGCTATACCCTGAAGCAGACCATTGGAAGATCTTGGGTTTGGCAGATTCCAGGAGAACTTTACCAGATACCCTATTCGGTTGCCAACAGTGAAGTTTGGAGGAGGTTGTGTAACGATGTTGTGGTGTTTTCTGTCATTGGAGTGTGGTCCTGTATAGAGTTTAACAAAACACTAAATGGGGATGGATACGAGCACATTTCTACTGTGTACAATAGACGAATAGTTCGGAGACGATTATTGTTTGTGTCAACTTGACAGTGCCTCCTCTCATACACTCTCTCTCCCTTCAGGCCACAAGTGGCCCATCGGGACCATCCGACCGCTGTATCATCCTCAGTTGAGGATGCGAATAGGAGGGGCGTGTGGTCAGCACACCGCTCTCCCGGTCGTTATGATGGTTTTCTACGACCGGAGCCGCTACTATTCGGTCGAGTAGCTCCTCAATTGGCATCACGAGGATGAGTGCACCCCGAAAAATGGCAGCAGCTCATGGCGGCTGGATGGTTCCCCATCCAAGTGCCGGCCACGCCCCATAGCGCTTAACTTCGGTGATCTCACGGGAAACGGTGTATCCACTGCGGCAAGGCCGTTGCCGCCTCCTCTCATAGTGGGAGACAATGGTTTGTCGACAGTTACGTTCGTGGATGGACTCCCCAAGTGAAATCAACGGTACACTTTTGAGACCATTTAGAGCGCCGATTTCGCTCCTTCCAACACCACTACCTTCTCTGGTTTCGGCTACTGAGACAGAATCATCTGATTGAAAGTGTCCACCAAAAAGTTTAAGCCGTCATAAACGGAAGAGCGTCGAAGGGTAGACACATAGTAACGTCTTCTAATAAATATCCATATACTTTCGATCAGATAGTGTACCCATTCCTTTCCCACTGGGTGCATTCATTCTTGATGATGAGTTCCTAAGTGAAAACGTGCTTGAAGTGTCCACAATGCATCATTCATTTGTCATCTAAAAGCTATGTTATCTCGTTGGAAGCATTCTTCTCTGTTTTGTGCTGCTTACAGCACTGATAATTCCAGTATATCTTTCAATATTTCCTCTATTGCACTTCCCTTGTTTCACTTTCCCGAAGTATTTCGTTCAGACTTATTGTTAAAACCTCATTTTGTCTAAATAATTGTCCGCGTAGTTTCATTTTCGTAGACGCGGGATTAGCCAAGCGGTCTGAGGCGCTGCAATCATGGACTGTGTGGCTGGTACCGGCGGTGGTTCAAGTCCTCCCGTGGGCATGGGTGTGTGTGTTTGTCCTTAGGATAATTTAGGTTAAGTAGTGTGTAAGCTTAGGGACTGATGACCTTAGCAATTAAGTCCCATAAGATTTCACACGCGTTTCATTTTCGTATTTTCAGTAGTACGTATGCATCATTGTACGTTGATCCATTCAAAACATTTTGATTGGAGTTTCTTTTTGCCTTGCTGGACCTCACTGTCCTTCTCCAGGTTCACATTGCGATACTAAGGGTTAAATTTCTGTGTACATCAATGTCTAGCTGCGTGCTCCAGGTGAACGACTTCAAAATCGATTTTCGTTTCCTTTTTGTACTAAATGTATTATTCACTAATAGTTATCTTATTTCACTGAAAGCATCTTCTGCTCTTGTTTTTCTGATTTCCACGCTGTGTGTTGCCTTCTGTAGTTAAGATGCCTAAAAAAGGAAAATATGTCAAGTTTTTTTATTTCTTTCCCTTTTGATGTCAGGTGCACTTCTAATTTATCATTTGCTTATTATCATATTTTAGAATTTGAACTAATAAATTCATATTAATACTTTTATTCGTTGTGTCCAATCCGTTGGATACATTCTGCACACTTTTCTCTACTATCAGCTGTTTCGTCAATATCATCCACAAACATTATACACCGGGGATTCCGTTCACTTTAACTCCAGATGCTTCTCCTTTGAAAACTTTCAGAACTTCTGCTGTACGTTATTCTCCGGTAATTAGGTGGGTCGCGATGTAATAGCGCTATCATTCCTGTTCCATTTCGTATCACACTGTACTGAGGGTCATAGGAATATTTTTAAAAGTTTTCTTTCATACAAATGCAGTTGGCTGATGTGGACTTTCTGTAACAGTTGTGTTACTAAATTTGACACTTCTGTCACTCAATGTAACTGGGTTTTCTCTTTTGATGCTGTCAATTGTCAGGATGAGCATTCTAAAGCATTCTGTCAGGGTGAAAATATTAAATAAATTAACTTTTCTCTCTTAACTACATGTGGGCAGGGTGGGTTCTTCCTTGGCTCGGGTATGAGATCGAATGAAACATCATTTTTACATAAGATAACTTTTATTGAAGATTTGTACAACTGTATCTTACGGGATGTTCTGGTTCGGAGAGCGGCAGCTGTGTCGCTTGTGAAGTCTTCTGCTGCGGCAGCGGCGGCGGTGGCGTCTGATTACGCGTAGCGGTGTGTATCTCGTGTCGCCGTCTCGCCCAGTTGACTGGAGACGCGCAGCGCGAGGTGGCCCGTTTAATTATTGCGAGCGAAGACGTGCATCGGATGGTGATACCTTGGATGTGGCGTCCCAGTGTTTCTCTTCTCTAAGCGGCCGCGCGTGTTGTGCGTCGACCAGCGGAACGGCGCGGCGGGGCAAGGCCAATGTCCCGATCTCGAACCACGGACTCCTGATTGCCAGTCTTCGGCTGTCAGGTCTTCATCCCAGCTCACAGGTGACTGCTGAGGTGAGGCCGTCTCCTTCCCGTCCTCACGAGTCACTCGGGTACGTAAAAATCAGACTTCAAATACCTTTTAACTTCTGTCTTCTGGCGCCGCGGCTGCTGCTTGCTATTCCATTACAGCGGCGGACTTGGTGCGTCTGTGCATGATGCAGTCTCTTCTTGCATGACGGTCTTCAGCACCGAAACTGACTGAAAACTACTGATACTCTTCTTTTCTTCCTTTGTCTCTCGTCTTCGTCTCCGTCCCTGTCTCCGTCTTCGTCTCCGTCTTCATCTCTCGGGCCCACCGCGTCTCGCGTATTTATTCACTTCAGTTCACTGGATGTGAACGACTTCACGGCCATTGGCTCTTCTGTCACGTTGAAAAGCTTCTCGAAGAATCTTCTTAACGTCGGTCATTGGCTCTTGGAATGTAGGCGAGGGCCTTTGCTCACATGCGACAACTGAGAAACACGTGAGCCGGTCGGGCGATGCCCTGACGGCTGAATCGACAGCGCCCGCTTATGTGGAACTTGCTGACTTCACGGTCATTGTCTCTTCTGTTCTGCTGTTCTGCCCGCTGAATGCCAGTATGTAACTCTCTAAACTAAACAAAGTTTTTCATCTATATTCTAATTTCTAGTTCACTTTGATTTCACTAATTTATTTAATTAAGTACCACTCAACATTTCTTAAGGGTCCTTGAAATATGTTTAAACGAGACAGTAGCGTTTCCCCAGTGGGGCCACAGATTTTAGCGTGCCCCTCTTCTATGCGAATTGCAGTCTGTATGTCCACATGCCTTCAGTTCATAAGACACCCTCGGAAATTAGTACACGACCGTCGGCACCGACTAATAGTCTCGTGTTTACAAAATAAGCGTTGTCACTTATCCTCAAATTCCTATAGAATTACTTTTTTAACTCGTCAGTATTACTACTTATATGGTAAAGTTATCGATCTTATATTCTGATAAACTTTTCACGCCGGTGCAAATACTACAACCAAAATTCTCTGCATTCAACTATCTCTCCTCTCCACTGATCCTTCCTCTGCCATGTTAATGTTCGTGGATGCCTTAGCAAATGCTACAACTACTTTTCTCTGTTTCACTGACATCTTTTCTTACGTACTCTGTTTAGTACTTCTTCATATCATAGTTTGTGCAAGGATATGCTAGTGATGAAACACTACTCCGCCCCGAGCTCTATCATCACAGTTGGCATCGACGATCCCTCGTCTATCAGAGTGGATGAATACCCGCACTGAGACGTGATCCATACCATCCTTTTAACTATGTGGTGCACAGAACGGTAAACAAGCTTCAATAGCAACGCAGCGGGAATTAACAGTGCTGAAATTCGAGTAAAGCATCCGTCTAAATTTTCTCATTAATCAGGATAAGTAGCCCATGGGTGTTAGATGGCCGACTGTACACATAGCTCAGGAATACCGAATACAGAGTACTGATCACCTGCTAGAATTTTGGTCTCCGTTCTCACTGCGCTTGGAGTGCACGCGCAGTTCAGCAGAGTGAAGCATGATACGAAGCTTCATACATGAAATCCGTTGCGAAGCAACTGTTGATTACAGGGATAGCCCAGCAGACGTCAAGAGGACAGCTAAATAATGAGAAAGCGCTACTGGTCTAATGCAAATATTTTGTCAGAACCAGTGCGTGCAACTTCTCATAACACTCGTTTCATAAACTTACTACATATGTAATTACTTAAGTCCGTACCATAGTGGTAGTCTGGAACTCCGTTTCTGGCGTGCGCTTTCGTCTACATGTTTGTAGTTTTCTAAGTGCTGCCTTCAATTCTGGACTCGTAAAATCTGTTTACTGAAGTAACACAAACTACATACAAGAAGAATGTTTGCTTTGTATACGTGGTTTGAAGATGCTATAAATAGTACCATATACTTTTTTACGCGTTATTTCACAAAATATCAGGAGTACATCGCTTTATAATTGTGTTCCACTATCCAATGATCTGATGGTTTTGAAATACGCAGTACAAATTTAGAAGAAACTCTCATAACGTTGAGGAAGTGTTTTATTTATCGATTACTTCGCCACAGAGTGTATTGGAACAGAAAATAAAGACGGAATCAGTAAAATATAATTCTACTACTGACACATACCAAAATATTTCACATAGTCAGAAAGTCGAAGTTCATAATTTGATTCCAGCCAGTTATATTTCATAAAAATTGCACACTCTAGTGATCGAAGACTTTCCGTAACATTTCCCACTCTCATTTCTCACTTTTCTTCAAACTGACTTGACGAATACGTGAAGTAAAGTAGGAAAACTGATGTAGAGGTCAGAAGAATATTCAGTGATGAACGACATCGACATAATTAGGTAACGGAACCCAGGACACTTGTATCAACGGTATATGCGATCTTCTTAATCTTGAGACTGGATCTGCGCATTGATAGGTAAGAGGCGTTTAAGGAGTCGAACATGAGGTTATGGGAGAATAAGCTCTAGCTATTGGTGATTAGATAGGAGAAAACTAATAGAATTCTGCAGTAAATTTCACATAGTGATAGCGAGTACACTGTCCAGTTAAACTGATTATACACATATACAAGACAATGCCCTCTTATGGTATAAAAACGTAACAATTATGGTTCTCTTCCTTAAATGATGAAGTCTATGCGCCTATTCTTCCTGGCAAATTGGTTAATTACATCGTTAATAGGACAATCAATGTCAGGCTGAGTGATCCACAGAGCTAAGCCGTTAAGTCTATCCTCCTCCATTGTCGACCTCAGCCAAGTCTTTGTACGCCACAATGTTGAAAAACTTCTTTCTACTGTAGCAATAGATGGAGGTAGACAAGCAAATATTTTGTACATCGTGTGCAAAGTAGGATAGTCAGATCTAGGACAAACAGACAACACTTGCATAACAGAATCACGATCACTAAGGGTGTTGATGCTCGTTTGCATATATTGAAGAATCTCTCCCATTAGTCTCATTTTAATCACAAAACATTTGAATATTCATGACTTTGTTCGAACAAATCCCAGACAGAATAACGTATCGAGATCACAAGAATGGCCGCGACTTTTCTCGTAGCTATGAGTTAGCAATCTATGTGCCAGACAGAAACGCATAAAGTACGATGACACCGCGGACGCGCGTGCTACATAGGAAAGTACAACTGCTACATAACTTGATTCTGTCGAGTCGACCGACGAAAGAAACGAACGAACAGAGTGTGGGCTGACTGGTTGGGCGGCGCGGGTTGCAATGCGGGCGATCCCGCAATGGTGTGGGGGAGCGGGCGAGGGGGAGAAAGCGCCCCGCGTGCCGCCCACATATGTCCGCCACTGGTTGGGTGACACGACGGTCAGATTAAGATTCGGAAATCAGATATTGGATTCCGTGAAGAGCAAGGAACTGGTATAGACACAGATCACAATTTAGTAACAATGAAGAGTAGGCTGTGTTTTAAGATCGTCGATCTGCTGAATCTGGGTAGAAAGAAGTGGAATGATAAAATGTATTTCAATCTGAGGCTAAAGATACTGCGATAATGACTACTACAGCAGGCAATACAGTCGAAGAGGAGGATTGATCCCAGAAACGGCCATCGGACAAGTTGTAAGTACAAACATAGGTATAAGGAGGGTAACTGCGAGGAAACCTTGGTTAACCGAAGAGATTATCCTATTAATGGATGAAAGAAAGAAGTACAAACATATTAAGGTAAATTCAGGAGTATGAATCACATAGGGATGAAATAAACAGGAAGTGCAGAGCAAGCTGAAATGACTGCAGGAAATATGTGAAAAAACTGAAAAAGAGATAGTCGTCGTAAGGATTGTTTCGGCACATAGAAAAGTCAAAACAACCTTCAGTAAAAATAAAAGTAAGGACATCGTCATTAAGAATACGATACGAACTCCACTGTTAACACAGAGCAAAGGGTACATATTGGGAAATAGTTCACTGAAGGCCTCTACGAGGAGCAGGAATGGTGACTCTTGGTTTGATTCAGGAAGAAATAAGAGTCAGTATGGAAGAGCTATGAGAATTATTATTAGAGTCAGAGTTTAATAGAGCATTGGAAGCCTTTTGATCACAGAAGGCAGGAGAATTCGAGATTTCCGAGATCGTTAGGGAAAGTGGTAATCATGCGACTATTAAAGTAGGTTTGTACAGTCTATGAGTCTGGAGACATATCATAGATTTTCGGAAATATGTAATCCACACAAAACTGAAGATAACAAAGGCAGGTTATTGCAGAGATATCACACAATCAGCTCATCCAAATTGCTGACGAGAATAACACAGGGGGTCGATAAAGTTCCACTGTCAGTTCAAGAAACAATATCTTGGAAATTATGACAGTTAAAGAATCGTGATTTGTTGGGAAACGTATATCACCTCTCAAAGCTTTTTCCTGTTGCGGCAGAGTTTCAGTGTGTGTTTCCGACCATTGTCCGTGTAACAATCAGGCGATATTCGAATTTCGTCCTTGCACAGAGTAACATTCCCTAGGCCGATCTACGACTTTGTAACACCCCCTCTGCGGAATGACAAACCCTAACATATAACGTACTGGACCCCTTGGACTGTCTGGTACGGTAAGCAGTAGATTTACACGGGTGCGTGGCAGGTCCTCTTTGTGAATTACCTGCGCGGTGGCAGCGTAATCAGCCTCCGCATTTCCTCGACCTGTAATCTTACCTGCCCTTACCTGCAGTTCAGCTGCTCGAACGTTATTCGTCACCCTGTGGATTCTGGACTTCGAAAATACGTAGTACTAAGGGTTTGGAGAGGAATTCCGGTGCTACTAAATAATGCAACGCACCTCTGATAAAAGCAATTATATTAACCTCAAACTCCTCTGACACAATTTATTACAAAAAAGTTGCAAAATCGTAGTTTGCACGCCAGAATCCAGCCAGATAGTGGTCAGACGGATATGGCCCTCTCAGTCGGTTTTAGACAACTGTCGTATATCGACTGCATTTTGTCGTCGTCTCAATCAGGCTAATTCCAATTGTGGTCCTATAAATGTAAAGAACCCAGCTACCACACGGCTCTTTTAGTGAACAATGCCAAAATCTTGTACTACCGGATGCCACGGAACTCCGTCTTCTCTTACACTTAATACCTCACATCGAAATAAGCATGATCTTAACCAACTGGCCATAATGATCGTTATCAGAAAACAAAAACAGAACTTGCACCAGCAGGACCGAGCACAGCAGCTGACTTACCTTGTTCAATGGCTGTCACGTTGTTGCATGCACTAAGCTTTCTTCTGTTAACTATAGGCGTATGTACCTCAGTAATTGTCACATATTAAGGCAAAAGTTCCTTCACAATCCACATAACTTCATTACCTACGCGAACGTTACATTGTCACGGTCTTAAGCAGATTAAGCTACAAAGCAAAGCTTAGTTGGAGCGCAACCGCCGGCCGTCCGTACTGCTCCCCAGTCTAACCGCTAGTCCTCAACAATGGCGAGCTGTGTCCTCCTTCTCCCCCTCTAAACCGCTTGTGACGTCAGCCATTTTACTTTATACTTTCCCTGTTGCTTTCTGAGCAAATACACTTTTGATTTTCACTCTTCTGCAAATTTTACTCTGACCCTCTGCTCTAATTTAATGATTTTACCAACCAACTACTTTTTTACCCCTCAGTAGCCTCTGGTCGGACCAGTCCTCCTTCTCCATCCCGAAAGGTTGCCCACATGTGGATGCTGCTACCCTTGGCTTTTCCGTGTCCTTCCACCTTCAAGTTTTTGTAAGTCACCGTGCTGCCCCATCGCGCCCGACTAGGCTCTTACCATAACCCTTCGACATGCTACCTCCGCTCTGGCCGTCTATCCGTCTCCCATCCCGCTGTATTCTAATCGGCGGTCGCTTAGTTATAAATGCTTAAAACTCTTGCTTATCTGAAGTGTGGTCATTCGTGCACAGCACATTGCCACGTTTCAACAGGTCAGCGTTGCAGCTTCAACTGTTCTGATTACTTCATCTATCCGTACCTGAAAGGGAGCAATATCACTGACTAGTATCGTATTTATGGGTTGTATGACGATTCCCCACAAAAAGAAGTCAAAATACTTGATATCGGGAGAAAGCTGTGCCCATGCGATGCGACCCTCACGACTCACTCAGCTCCAATGTGGGTATACACAAAAGCGCTGGAAGATAATGGACGGCTGCAACTTTCGACCTTTGCTAACAGGACGTGTTCAGTCATGTTCAGATAAAATTTTCGCGTCATGGTTTTCTCTCAGAAGAAAAATTAGGCTGCCAGTTAATCGTGTTTTGGACCACACTAACCTTTATGCTCAGGGCTGTGATGGATGTGTTCATGTGTGTTGTATGGATTTCCTGAACCCCAGTTACTAATTTTGAAGCTATTCATGTAGTGTTAGCAGAAGAGCCAACACCGTGTTGCTAGAGGAGGCCGAAATGCACGCTTTTAAGCACGCAGGGTGGCGTGAGGTCTGGAACAGGTCAGAGAAATAAGACTAGCAAAACAGGAGGTAACTGGTAGAATACTTAACTTTAATCCATAATTGGAGAACATCGGTCTTGACGGTACATTAATAATAAGCCCAATATAACTGGTAATGGCGCCTTGCTAGGTCGTAGCAAATGACGTAGCTGAAGGCTATGCTAACTATCGTCTCGGCAAATGAGCGTATTTGTCAGTGAACCTTTCCTAGCAAAGTCGGCTGTACAACTGGGGCGAGTGCTAGTACGTCTCTCTAGATCCGCCGTGTGGTGGCGCTCGGTTTGCAATCACTGACAGTGGCAACACGCGGGTCCGACGTTTACTACCGGACTGCGGCCGATTTAAAAGCTACCACCTAGCAAGTGTGGTTTCTGGCGGTGACACCACAACTCACATTTCCAGAAAGATGCTTCATCTCAAAACAGGCTTATTTTTAAAATTGTTCAAATTGCTCTAAGCGCTATGGGACTTAATATCTGAGGTGATCAGACCCTAGACATAGAACTACTTAAACCTAACTAACCTAAGGACATTAAACACATCCATGCCCGAGGCAGGATTCAAACCTGCGACCGTAACAGCAGCGCAGTGCCGGACTGAAGGGCCCAGAACCATTCGGCCACAGCGGCCGGCGCACATTTATAGGTTGCTGTTATCAACATCTGTGGAGGCATGCGAATGCATATCGCACAGGCCGATAATTTGGCTGCAGTGTTTGTGCCTTTTCCACTACGTTCACTGAAAACGAACTGCTCGTGTAATATTTTATGGACCATCGATCTTGTATCTTGGTATTCGTGTGATGCACGTCGAACTGACATCTAGGGCCTTATTGAAAAGCAACTTACACTCTAAAAATGTGCTTAAGACGCAATGCGACGTCCACTTGAAGGAAAGTCTTTTACATCCTATCTATAGTTCTCCAACGGCCTCATTATCGTTAAATATTCGTTTGCTCATGATGCCTCCCGCTACTGGCACCGATAAATCCGCAGCACTGTGTTCGTACACCGAAGTGGAAAAGAAACTTGTATGGGCATATGTATTCAAATACAAAATACAGAAAACAGGCGGAATATTGCGCTGTGGTCGGCAAAGCCTATATAAGACAACAAATGTCTGGCGGAGTTGTTAGATCAGTTTGTGCTGCTGCAATGAAAGATTATCAAGATTTATTTGAGTATGAAAGTAGTCCTATTGTCGGCGCACAAGCGATTGGTCACAGCATCTGCGAAGTAGCGATGAAGTGGGGATTTTGCCATACGACCATTTCACAAGTGTGCCGTCAATATCAGGAATTCGGAAAAAACATTAAATGTCCAACATAGCTGCGACTGGAAATAGATCCTACAAGAATGGGACCAACGACGACGAAAGAGAATCGTTGAACGTGACAGAAGTGCAATCCTTCCACAAATTGGGCAGATTTCAATGCTGGGCCATCAACAGGTTTCGGCGTGGGAACCATGCAACGAAACATCACCGATAGGAGCTTTCGTAGCTGAGGACCCACTCGTGTACGTTTCATGACTGCAAGACACAGAGCCTTACGTCTCGCCTGGGCCCGTCAACTCCGGCATTGGACTATTGATGACTGGAAACATGTTGCCTGGTCGGTCGAGTCTCATGTCAAATTGTGTCGAGGGAATTTACGTGGACGGGTATGGGGACAACCTCATCAATCCATGGGCCCGACACGTCATCAGTGGACTGTTCCAGGTAGGGGAGGCTCTGTAATAGTGTGGGATGTGTGCAGTGGGAGTGTTATGGCATCCCTGATACGGCTACATACGACTCTGACAGGTGACACGTACGTAACCGTCCCTTCCCATCGCCTGCATCCATTCATGTCCATTGTGCATCACGGCGGACTTAGGCAATTCCAGCAGGACAATGAGATACCTCACAAGCCCAGAATTGCTAGAGTGGCACTAGGAACACTCTTCTGAGTTTAAATACTTCCACTGGCCGCGAATCGCCCCAGACACGAACATTATTGACCATATCTGGGATGCCTAGCAATGTACTGTTCAGAAGAGATCTCCAATTCCTCGTACTCTTACGGATTTATTGGCAGCCCTGCAGGAATCATGGGGTCAATTCCCTCCAGCACTACTTCAGACATTAGTCGAGTCCAGGCCACCTTCTGTTGCAGCACTTCTACGTGCTCGCGTGGGGCCTACACGTCATTAGGCACGTGTTCCCATTTCTTTGGCTTTTCAGTATAGATTTGCTTTCTACATTCCAGATGAGTCATTGCACGTTGCCCTGGTTTGTCATCATTTTGACGTACTCGAAGGCAAAGCTGCTACAAAGGACAAAGGAAAATAACTTTCAGAACTGTCCAACGCTTTACAGCAGACCGTGGTTCTATACCTTCAACAGTTTTCAAGCTATTTCTTTTTGAAATGATGGAAGAACTTTATGTACGCCATGTACACAGAAGAATGGGAAAAATTCGATGATCTGTTACGTGATGATCAGCTTCACCTTAGCTAAGTTAAAGGTGCCAGAGAGGCGGTTCTGACGTTGCGATAATGGAAGCAATACTTACAAAAAATTAACACACTTTTGTAAGATATGTCAAACTGGAAATAGCGTTCGACAGCGTAAGATGGTGCATGATATACAAAATTCATAGGAAAATTGGTGTAAACCATAAGGAAATAAAGGTAATAACTTATAATGTGTACAATAATGAAAACAATAACATTGTAAGAGCAAGAACCAGGTGGTCGGATTAAAAATATATATTGTAAGGCTGCAGTCTTTGTTCCACCCCCCTTTCCCAGTTTAATCTTCAAAGGTGACTGTCTCATTTGCCATGTCGGTTTTCGAGGAGTTATGCTCACAAATGTGAATGTAATTGTGAATCTCATAAATGTACTCATCCTCTGTAGTATAGATATAGCCATATTCTTTAAAAGTCTGTTATAGAGAATACATTGTTGGTCATAAAGGTTACTTTTATCCTAAGGAGTAGCAATGAATCAATGCGTGTTAGTCAGTCTGGCAATGTACTTGGTTCGAAAATGATGGAAGCTGGCCTTGCATGCAGTGGATGTAGCAGTATTTCGAAATGATTGTGCAATAATATGTTCCTGGTGAAGAATACTAAGTGGGATTTTATCAATGGAGGAATTACGTAAACCAACGTGTAATGTAATTCAGTTTTTTTTTCTATTTGCGAGTGTGTGGTTTCTTATTGTTAGAACATTGCATACGATTGAAGTTCGGTATAGAAGTTTTATAATGCAACATACGGTTTAGTCTTATGTTTGAAACGGGTGTCGAGGAAAGTAACTGTACCCAGGAAAGATACTGAGAGGTATTTTGCCAATTTGTCTAGGACTTTATGAAAGGCTGTACTGTTACTGTCTGATGAAGCACAGTTTAACTTGGGGTTTTTGTTCTTATTTATGAGTCTTAAAGCTTAGTTGTCCATTTTTCATTGAACACAGAGAGTTTTGTGCTGCAGAAGCATTTTGTGAAAACTTTCCCAAAACTTTTCATTACACATCGCAAGTACGTCAAATGAAATTTTATTTTGGACAGTTAGATCAGCATTCCTAATAGAAACAGGTTGCAGAACAGACGAGCATTCAGTGTGCACATATAGGCCAACAAACGTAATTATCATCAAAATTCATGAACATTGTAGGGTACAGTGACTGTCAGAGTGTTTCTGTGAAAGTATATCAGTTCTAAGGCTCAATTCCGACAAAAGACTTAGAAGGTGGTCATCAGCACCAACTAATAGTATATGAATCAGTTTAACTGTTACTTTCCTACGAAATAAACTAAATAAGAAAGAAAACGGTTACAGAAACCTCTTGATGTTTGGGTTTTAAATTATGAAAGCAGCCGATAGTCAAACATGCAGTTTCTGGAAAATGTCACATATATTGTACACGTTTACTCCCCTCTCTCTTTCTGTCAATCTCCATCTTTGTACATCACCTCCTCGCTCCTATCCCTGTCCATCTTCATCAGACCCTCTCTCTCCGCCTGTTGCCTTCTCCCACCTCTACCCATTCATCTTCACCGCACACTATCCCTATCTCGTCCACTACCACTCAATATTCATCTCCTTCTCCCACGTTTCCTGCAGATCCTTGCCCATCTGCACATATATCCCACGGAACACATTCCAATACCGGCCGCACAATGTGTCAGTACGCAGGGCAGCCTAGACATCAGGCATTACAAACTGTTTCATTCCCAAAACTTTACCTGCCGAATAGGCTAAAAAGAAAGGGAGTTAACAGTTCGCTGTCATCCAGTTTTAAGCTATGTTTAAAATATCAAGTCCTTAGTTCACGGGATTTTAGCTTAAATGCAACTGTAAATTTTAAACAAGAGACAGACAGACACGAAAGCAGCCTTATGAAAACTTGTTACTACCTCGTGATGTATGAAGAAAGGAGATTCTATACAGCAGACCTGCATGGACAAAGAGGGCAACTATGACCAAAGAAAATCTATTAGTATCTAAGATCAACCTTAGTCTAAACAGGCTTCCAAGAATATAATTTTCTTTATAGGTGCTACTCTCAGACGTACAATTTGGCGGTGGAGAAGAATTTGTGGTGAACCGCATCAGTCGGGAATAAGAATGACGAACCCTCCCCGACCCCCACCGCCCACCCCCTACAGAAAAAAGTGTGGCCACCGTCCACGCATTTGCAGTGACTGCAGCAAAGACTTTTCAGCAGACTGAAGAGTTTCCATCGCTTTCACTAGACATGCTGCAACAATGAGATGTTTTTAATGCTCTTGGCTCGTCTAAGTTTGTGCATAGGTGTATTATTTGAAATTACCCCAAAAGAAAAATCACTTCATGTCAAATCCGGCGAACAACGCCTTCAAGTCGCACACAGCAACTAGTGAGCCAGGAACCAACTGTGCTGGTGACATAAGCATACAAGTATTCCACGATAGCCGATAGCCACATCTTTTATCCGATAAAGATTTACCAAAGAAGTAAGACACACAGCAAAACTTCACATTCTGTTGCGTGTGGTATCGAACCTGCCTCAGCCTGTGAATATTCTCGGCGTCCCAGAACGCATATTTCTTACATTCGGATTTTTAGTTTTGTAAAGGGAGCTGTATCTGTAAGGAGACTCTTCAGAAGAAGGAACTGAAAACAATGATGCCGCATCAGACGGTTCAAATGGCTCTGGGCACTATGGGACTTAGCATCTGAGGCCATCAGTCCCCTAGAACTTATAACTACTTAAACCTAACTAACCTAAGTACATCACGAACATTCATGCCCGAGGCAGGATTCGAACCTGCGACAGTAGCGGTCGCGCGGCTCCAGACTGTAGCGCCTAGAATCACTCTCATCGTTTTGTTGGGAGGGGGAGTGTTACTGAGATAAATCTCGCACGGATTTAAAATTTAAGACTATATATGTGAACAACGGTATGGGAATGTCGATGACATACAGAGTAATTGGATGAGAAACATAGTACATGAGGCGGTTTATTCATATTAGTTGATAGTAGATATGTTAATGGTTATATTTAGCTGGCCGGAGTGGGCAAGCGGTTCTAGGCGCTACATTCCGGAGCCGCGCGACCGCTACGGTCGCAGGTTCGAATCCTGCCTCGGGCATGGATGTGTATGATGTCCTTAGGTTAGTTAGGTTTAAGTAGCTCTATGTTCTAGGGGACTGATGACCTCAGCAATTTAGTCCCATAGTGCTTAGAGCCATTTGAACCATTTCTTTTGGTTATATTTAACATTGTTTACTTGCCATACTCGGGAGGCAGTACAATTTTATGTTGTGATAAATCATACGTTTATTTTTGATGTTGTTACACTTCATTGTTGCAAAAATTGATTATGCAAATCTTAGTGTCATAAACTGAAACAAGTCGAAGCTCTTAAATTTCTCTTTCTGACAGGTTTCACGGTAAGGTTTGGTTACCTCGCCCAGCAAGTAATCAGTGGTAAGTCAGTGTGTGTGTATGTGAAATCGTATGGGACGTAACTGCTAAGGCCATCAGTCACTAAGCTTAACACTACTTAATCATCCTAAGGACAAACACACACACCCGTGCCCGAGGTAGGACTCGAACTTCCGCCGGGACCAGCCGCACAATCTATGACTGCAGTGCCCAAGACCGCTCGGCCTATACCGTGCGGCGTAAGTCAGTGCTAACCCACGTTAAGTTCTCGTTTTTCAGATAAGCAATGTTAAGTAACCACTGACTTATGTTTAAGATTAAAGTTTTGCATTTTAAAACCATTTCGTTACTTTAGAAATATTTCAATACAAAGACATATGGAATAAAAAGTACTTATAGGATGTTACTGAAACTTTCCTGGCCAATATCTCGAAATGGTCACCTTGTCCCTTAGTGTCGTATATAGCTGAGGTCTTCAACTACGTGTTCACTAGAAGTCGCTAGGTACTCTCTTTCCCAAATACTGCATAAATATGGTGTGAGTACTAGCATAAAGTGAGTTACGCTGCGTCAAGATATACTCATGGATTCTAACTGTAATACTTGTCTTCCTGTGTTAAGTCTTTAAAACAACACTACACCATTTAATGAGTAATTATGACACAATTTAATATTTACACATCCGGTCAGTAACTGTGATAAATATTGATAATCAACTATCTGTTGCTCCTGGAGACCGCTGGTAAGGCAACCTGCAACTGAGGCCGAGTACCATGAACCATGAACCATGGACTGGGGTAGCCGTTTAGAAATACAGATTGTGCTGGTACAAGAATCTGTATTCTCCACATCCGACGTTTCTTATTTCCTTGTTTGTGTGAGAATTCACGAACTTGTTCCTAAAACTGCAACTGCTCTCATATTCGATGCAGATAAATTGTATTGTCGCAGAAGAAGTTGGGTAACACAGTCACTGGGGTGTAGTGGTTGTGCTATTGGACTGTTTCGTGGATAGCCGTGGGTTCAAAACTCAGGGGTGTAGTGGTTATGCTATTGGACTATTGCGTGGATAGTCGTGGGTTCAAAACTCACCTAAACTGCCAAATTTTAATTTCTAAATTCGGTTCAGGTACATTCTGAAAGTATCCACAAATGTCAAGAATCAGTGTACTGGAATGTTCTATAACTGTATATATACCATGTGTGTGTAGCGCAATTAGCGTTCGTCGTTCATCTCAATACATATTCTTCTACGTGATATTATTCTGGTGGAGGCGCTGGGTATTGAGACTTGTGACAGCGCACATTATCGACGACACAGTGGCTCCCATGAGGCCACGACAGAGTCGCCGTTTACGTGGCCACAAACCTGAGTTCGAGCCATATTCAGCAGATCGCAATCTATCGAAGACAGAAGAAGAAGAGGACGTTACGATGACAACAAGAGTGCGCCACCATATGAGACATCACTACGGATTCTCTGGTGGCGATGGCCAAGATCCAAACCAGTGGCTGAAGGTATATGAGCGTGTAGCCAAATTTAACAAATGGGATGACACCGTGTGTTTGGCTAACGTATTTTTCTACTAGGAGGGCACTGCCAAGCAATGGTATTAGAACAACGAGATGTTCACAATCTGGGAAGTATTCAAGGTGGAACTGCGCAAGTATTTTGGCGACACGCAACAACAGAAGTGCAAGGCTGAAGATAAATTAAAGTGCAGGGCTCAGCGTCCAGGAGAAACTACAGCGTTCTACATTCAAGAAGTCTTGGACCTGTGTAAAATAGTGGATCCTAGAATGAAGGAGGAAGATAAGGTTGCACATCTTATGAAGGGTGCTGCTGAGGAGCAGTTCCTGAAGGGGGTTTGACAGAAGACGACTTTATAAAATGGTGCTAGTATATCGAGATAATGCATAAAAAAAGAATTACACGCAAGACGTTTGAACGGCTTAAAAACGTGTTATCGATGTCTGTGATGGACAAAGAAATTGGTTTCACCAGTGTTCTTCGTCTGATAGTGACAGAGGAAGTTCAGAAGGCACACGGATTGCACGGCGAGCAAAGAACCGAGACCCTTCAAGAGGTCATAAGGGAGGAAGTGGAACAGACCTTGAACTCAATCTCTCGTCCTTCATTTCCCTTTAAAACGGTGAAAAGTCGAGGCTCAGGCGAAGTTACGTTCCTACAATGCAGCATGATAAACCTGTTTGGGCACCTAGGAAGATTGACGTATGGAGAACCCAGGATAACCAACCAGTGTGTTTTCACTGCGGACGACCGGGACATGTGGGTGCGCTATTGTCGAGAAAGGCGGCGGATATTTGATGAAGCCCACGCCAGAAGACAGCACACCGATCTTAGCCGACGCAGCTCCCACACGACGAAGATGAACAAGAAGATGCGGGTGCTGGACGACGTAGGTCACCATCGCTGCAAGCTAGCCGCTGGAGAGGACGCTCCCCAACTCGCCGATCAAGGCCTTCATAGCCGTTTAGAATCTCCAGCCGATCACACAGCCGCCGCAACCTGGGGAACTAAAGGGTACGACTTTCCTTGGGAGGTGAGGCCGCTGAAGAGAAAAATCCTCCGCCATCGATCACTACAAAAATGATAGGAAACTACGTCGATATCCTCATGGATGACAGACCACACCAAGCTCTTGTGGACTCTGGAGCATCATATTCAGTAATTTCGGAGAAATACCGTCGCCAGTTGCAGAAAACCATATTCGTCGACAGCAAAACATCTCTGCTGAAGGTGTCTAATGGGAAATATGTAAAACCTACAGATAGATGTGTCATTCGTGTGGGTATAAGTAGCCATACACAGCCCTTAGAATTCATCGTCTTACAAGAGTGTAGTCATGACGTCATTCACGAATGGGACTTTTTGAAAGCTTCTCAGGCAATTATACATTGTGGTCGCTCGAAGATTATGCCAGACGAGATGAGATACTGTGGACAAGAAGATGAGCATCCGAGTGTGTGGAGAATATGTGTGCTGGATAAAGTGATCATTCCTGCAGTCAGCACTAAAAAGGTAACAGTCACGTGTCAAGCCACGCATCAACCCATGGATTTTGTAGTGGAATGTAAGAGAAGCATACCACTGAAGAACAACTTGGTCATTCCACCCTCTGTCGTCTCGTTTACGAACTGTCGCCGAGAACCGCAGATCCTCCCAAGACACAGGTGCGTAGCAAACGTTGAGCCGTTAGTTGCAGAACAGCTGAGCGTCATAGAACCCTCCCATGCCGAGTCTGGGGGCAAAATAAGTGCTACCACTACGAGACAAGATCTTCTAGCTCGACTATCACCACATCTCTCTAAGGAACCACATAAGAAGCTACTTGCCATTCTTCTAGATTTCTCTGAATGCTTCAATCCACAGGTGAAGAACAAATTAGGCAAATCGACGGTGAAGCACCGGATTCGCACTGGAGACCATCAACCAATAAGGTAGAAAACATACCGTATGTCAGCAGCGGAACGTCGAATAATTTGCGACGAGGTAGAGAAAATGATGAAGAATGACATCATTCAGCCTTCGCAGAGCCCATGGTTGTCACCAGTGGTTCTCGTCAGGAAGACGGATGGCAGTTGTCGCTTTTGTGTTGATTACAGGAAGCTTAATAAGATAACTAAAATGGACGTTTACCATCTTCCACGAGTTAATAGATTGTTCGAAAGGGGCTTCGTTTTTCTCAACCATGGACGTGTATTCGGGATACTGGCAAATCGAAGTAGATGAGGCTGATCGTGAGAATACTGCATTCATCATCCCTGAGGGCCTGTATGAGTATAAGGTAATGCCGTTTGGTTTGTGTAATGCACAAGCAACGTTTGAACGTGTGGTGTCACCGCCAGACACCACACTTGCTAGGTGGTAGCCTTTAAATCGGCCGCGGTCCATTAGTGTACGCCGGACCCGCGTGTCGCCACTGTCAGTAATTGCAGACCGAGCGCCACCACACGGCAGGTCTAGAGAGACGTCCTGGCACTCGCCCCAGTTGTACAGCCGACTTTGCAAGGAATGGTTCACTGACAAACACGCTCTCATTTGCCGAGACGATAGTTAGCAGCTACATTTGCTAACACCTAGCAAGGCGCCGTATTCAATTGATATTGAGATTCTATTAATGTATCATCAAGAGCGATGATCTACAAATGTGGATTAAAGTTAAGTATTCCAGAAGCTACGTACTTTTCTTTATAGCATTCATTACGTATCCTGTTTCAGACCTCACGCCAGCCTGCGTGAGTTTAAGCGCGTGTCTTTCGGCTTCCTCTCATTGTGTCTAGGCTGTCTTGTCTAGACACAACAGAACGGATGATGGATAATCTTGTAAGTCACCTGAAGACTGAAACTTAATACAAGAAAGTGTCTCTTTCGAGCAAAAGACAACAAAATATCTGGACACTTTGTGTCAAATGAAGATGTGCTGCCAGACCCAGAAAAGATGAGATCTATAACTGAATTTCCTATTCCTAAAAGTATTAGAGATGTGAGAAGCTTCCTCAGTTGATGTTCTTATTACGGTCGTTTTATTGATGAATTTTGTATCAAAGCCAGGCTACTCCAAGAGTTGTTAAAAGCCGATGCTAAATTTATCTGTGGTGGTGCTCAACAATATTCTTTCGATGTGCTGCGAAAAGCTCTGACGATTGACACTGTACTTGTTCTGTATTGTGAGATAGCACCTACAGTACTACACGCAGATGCCAGTGGGTATGGGATCGGAGCTGTTCTGTTGCAAATTTCTGATAGAAATGAGAGGGTTGTAGCCTATGCTTCTAGGAACTTACAAAGGCTGAGAGAAACTACTCAACTACAGAAAGAGAATGTGTTGCTATGATCTGGGCCATGTGCAAATTTCGACTGTATATTACGGAAGGCTATTCACAGTTGTTACATACCATCATTCACTTTGTTGGTTTACAGGTCTTAAGGATCCAGTAGGACGACTCGCCAAGTGAGCACTACGTTCTCAAGTGTATGACATTACCACAGTGTACAAAGAAACCCTGTGCAAGACCACCAAATCTTTGATGAAGATAATGACTGTCCCGCTGCAATCCAGGATCTCTCTGCTGTGCAGAAGAAGGACGCCAAGATATACCAAATTACGCTAGCCTTAACTCGGTCAGAGGATGTGAAAGACCAATTTAAGGTAGGTAATATATTACTTTGCAAGATAAACTTTGATCCGTTTGGAAAGAAGTGGCTACCAGTAATTCCTAAATGCATTCGCTTAGATGTTCTACAGAAATTCCTTGACACACCTGAGACCGGACATTTAGGACTTATTAAGACATATGATAGGATCCACAGGAGATTTATCTGGCCAGGTTTATTTAGGAGTGTCCGTCACTATGTGTCGCACTATCAAGAGTGCCAGAGGAGAAAGACAGTTCCTCAGAAACTACCTGGCTGACTCATACCAATTCCACCAGCCGGAACGCCTTTCAAGCGTGTTGGGATTGACCTCCTAGGACGGTTTCCAACGTCTGCTAATGGTAACAGGTGGATTATTGTTTGCACTGATATCTGACACGCTATTCCATTACAAAAGCCGTGAAAACAGCCGAAGCATTCGAGGTATACAAACTGATTCTGAAAGGCATTTATTAAAACACGGTGCGCCAAGGTCGTTAATTACGTATCGAGGGAAAGTTTTCAATCCAATCTTTGAAAGAGATAAACCGTCGGTGCAATATTACTCATCACATGACGACTGCCTACCATCCGAAAACTAATGGGCTTATTGAACGCCTTAATAAGACCTTGGCCGAGATGCTATCAATGTTCGTCAATGTTGAGCAGAGCAACTGAGATGAGGTGCTACCTTTCGTGACGTTTGCCTACAACATAGCCAAACAAGACACCTCGGTATTTACACCATATTTCCTAGGCATTGGCGTGAGGCGACTGCGACGATGGATACTGTGTTTCCTTTACATCCTGACGACGTGGACGACGACTACATCGGCCACCTGAAAAAGCTCGGTAGTTAGCTCGAGTCCGCACGCTGCCAGCTCAAGAAAACGATCGCCGAAGGTATGACGCGAACCACCGCCCTATTGTCTACCAGCCCGGGGAACTCGTCTGGATCTTCACTTCTGTTCGGAAGATTGGTCTCCCAGAGAAGGTCATCAGGCGCTACTTCGGACCTTATAAGGTCGTAAGACAGTTGTCTGATGCTATTTATGTGGTTGAAGATTTCGACCCCAACATAAGACGACGAAAGATCAGAGATACGATCCACGTCCTTCGAATGAAACCTAATAATGAGCCTGCAACCCAGGGTAAATTCGAAGGTCCAGTGACAGGCAACAAGCGAAAAGGTGACGAAGAGCGTAGCGGCAAAGGAAGTTCTAATAAGATCACCACGAGGGCGAACATGACTCATCGGGAGTCAGAGTATGCAGGACTGATGACTCGTACCTGGTCTAGGAAGTCGTAACCCCTTGACGCAGTTCTCTTAAGGGGGGAACAATGTCGCAGAAGAAGCTGCGTAGCACAGTCACTGTGGCGTAGTGGTTGTGATACTAGACCGTTGCAAGGAGGGTCGTGAGTCACCTGAACTGTAAAATTTTAATTTCTATATTCGGTTTGAGTACATCTTAGAAGTATCCACAAATGTCAAGAATCATTATACTGGAACTTACTGTAACTGTATGTGTACCACATGTGTTCTGGCCGGAGGTAGTTCTCTGGGCGCTATTGTATGTGCAAATGCTGAATAAACCTTCGTTAAGTGTAGTTAGTGTCCGTCATTGATCTAATTACACTTGCTTCTACGTGACAATATTTTCTAAACATTGTAATTATTCCGAAACAACTAATCGAGTTTTGCAGAGTGGAACTTCATGGAATTCGTCTCTTTAAAACTACGACATTGCAAGCCGAAATTACCATACCTTTGTTTGAAAACACGTGGGTAACATTTACGTAATTAACATAGCTATGGAGAGATGTATAGGGATGACTTTCTCACAATTCACCTGGGTGAAAACAGAATTAAGAGGTCTTTAACAATTCTGGAAATATTTGAGGGAAACAACTCAGGCGAATGTATAGTTTGTATTATACTTCAACTCATTGCAGAATTAATGTATAGGGATAATATCGAAAGAGTTCAATACTTTTCTGAATAAAGTGGCCTGCAACAAACCAATGAGACCGCTGGTGGTTATTTTCATTGAGATGTAGAGGAAGTCATGCTATAATTACATGTCCCAGTAAAATTATGTAGCAAGGCTATGGACGAAACCAGTTGAGTGGCGCCACCTGCACTAAGGTATATGCAAAGATCAATTGGCAGTCCTGTTCCTACGTATATAACAAGCTGCCACCTTCTGTCATGATGCTGTGAACAAAAAACGTATAGGGAAGCCATCAACATTTTACTTTCATTCACATATACTCATTCAATAGTATTGTAGGTAATTTCATTTTTGAGAAAAAGTATGAGTTACCATGTAAAACGTACTTTATTCTGGAATGAATCAAAATAGGCGTTACAGGCTAAAATGACGTATCATGTGTCAGCTTAAAATGACACAGTTCATCACTTTACCTGCTGTGGTTTCTAGTTCTATTCAGAGTGGTGTTTGATAATAATTTTGCGATTTATTATAAGTGTGTGTTTAAGTTTCACAACAACAGCAGTGGTCACTGTGTGGTAAAATAAAGTAATGAAACATTAAACATCAATTGATAAATGTGCAATGATACACAAATGCAATGAATTTAAGTAGGCCAAATATGAGAATTTCTCTTTCAGGTGGCAGACAATAAAGCAAGAAACTAGTGAAGACAGTCTTGGGATGCCACGCAGGTGCAACAAGCGATAGATACTGCTAACAGAAGTGAGATGGGATGACTGCCGGTATCGAAAACATATGAAATTCCACAGGCTATGCTCAGAATTGAAACCCGGAATATGAGTAAAATCTTCAATGGTGTTCAAAAAGGGCTGAGTAGATTCCCACTAACATTCAACACTGCATTGGAAGGCGATCTAGTACAATATCTAAGGCTATTGGAGTCACATGCATTTGGTATGACTATAGTAGTATGTCTATGTCAATTTTGGAGCAAAGAGCATTTCCGATTCAAAATTCCAGGATGCTGACCAAGAATCGAATTTCGCAGTTCTCCCCAACCATTAAATCTCATCAGCCTATTCAGAAGAACCGAATTCTTATTTCCTTATGTAAAAATTTTCAACACTAAAAAAAACTATTCTTCTTAAATAAGAAGAAAAGATCTAATTTGCTTACATGAAAATAATAAAATTCTCATTTCCACATTTAAAAATTTTTAAACCTGATAAATTTTATTCTTTGCAAATAAGAACCATCCAACCTAAAGCCTAAACATGTATGTTTAACCAATAATGTTTTAATAAAACTAAGAAATTTAATTTCCTTCTCTACAAAAAAATTTGAAACAAAGCTGAGCTTTCTAAGACCTTAGAAAATGGTATCAAAGAGAGATTGGATTGAGTTATAAAGGTTTAGAAGATTATTGTAAAGATAATGAATACTCAAATTTTAACTAGAGAAGAAACCATTTCATTTCATTGATTATTTTAATGGGAACGAAATGAATAAAGAAATACAGAAGCCAGAACTATAATATAAATCCTTAAAAAACCTTCAATCAATTGCTTATCAGAAAAATTAAGAATTATTCTAAACTTGAAAAGATCAATTAATTGATCTCACTGTAAATCCTGTAACAATAATGATAACAATGAGAACGATAGTGAATTGAATAAAAAATCTATAAGAGGACTTCATAATACCTGTACTGGGCAAAAAATGAAAAATAATTCAAAATTTATAAGAATAAAAATTTGAGTAAAAAAATTTTTAAGAGAACTTCATAATGTCTGTAAAGAGAAAGATTAAATATTAATCTAATCTTAAGAAGCAACAAATAATCGATCTTCCAACTAGATCTGAGGGTAAAATTATTAATATTGGTAATGAGATTTTTTGTTAGCTTCTAGTAAATAATGAGAAGAGAAACAAAGAATTTATCAAAAAATTACCAGTGATCACTTTTCCTGATGATGAAGATTTTTTCAAATCATCTAAACGAATTTACAGAATAGCTTCTGCTTTTGCATAAAGAATAATAACATACTGAATTAACAATATTGTTAATATTGTGGAACCACAGGAATTCTTAATTGAAATTAAAGAACAAATTATCACTAAATTAAAGAATATTTTAATTCAAAGGAGGGAAATTGAAGTTAACATGAAATTTAATTTTAAAACAGGTAATCAAATTTTATACAGAGCAACAGATTTAGACATTATTATCAAAAATCAGCTAATGAACTATTAACTGAAATGGAAGAGATATAAAGGAAAAAAATCTGGTTGGTCTTTAATTTAAGTAGATAACTTAGAATTAAATCTTAATAGATACAATCTTCTTCTTATATCGAATTACGAAAAGTAACTAAATTTTTAAAAAAGCCAAATTTAATTTAAGAAACAAAAATCGACAGTGTTTGGTATATTCAATAAAACCATCTTTATATCCAGTAAGTAATCATGTGGAAAGAGCTAATAATTACAAAAACATTGGATTAAAATTAGAGAAAATTTTTGAAATAGAAAAATTGAATTTCCTGATCTGAAAAGGAAACGAATATTTGAGTTAAACTTAGTGCATACAAAAATGAAGTAGAGGAAATGAATGTGTATCCTCTTTGCAAAACACAAAATGAACAAGAGAAACGTGTGAATCTTCAATTAAATCAAAATGAAATTCATAGAAAATCTTTGTATATTAATCAGTTCACAAACAACTAGAAATAGGTTTCAAATTTTTCTTTATGATCTATGTTTGAAACATTTTCATTCACAAATATTCGACATTCGTGAAAAGGATTGTAAAGAACATATCATCATCAACATTGTTTCTTTTTTGATCATCAGTCTACCGACTGGTTTGATGCGGCCCGCCACGAATTCCTTTCCTGTGCTAACCTCTTCATCTCAGAGTAACACTTGCAACCTACGTCCTTATTTGCTTGACGTATTCCAGTGTCTGTCTTCCTCTACAGTTTTTGCCCTCTGCAGCTCCCGCTAGTACCATGGAAGTCATTCCCTCATGTCTTAGCAGATGTCCTATCATCCTGTCCCTTCTCCTTATCAGTGTTTTCCACATATTCCTTTCCTCTTCGATTCTGCGTAGAACCTTGAAACGTCCCCTTAGAAAAATTATACATGTCTGTGCTTAAACTGACACACAATATTTTTAGCGCAACGCAATCTGACTTTCAGTAATCCCGACAAAAGAATGGCCCTGACTAACTTTAACCTATACGTTTCACAAATCACTTACCTCACAAAAATCTTCGTTACTCGTACTACTGCAAAACAGCGAGCGCCTCTACTGCAAGCTAAATAAAAGATTCAAACTACGGAAGGCACTAAGTACTGATAGGCGTAGTCAGCAAACGAAAGAGTTTAATAGAGAACAAAAAATGTATTTACCTTAATACTCAGTTCATGACATCCACTCTTACAAAAGAACTGTCTCTGATGGACACACGTCCAGATCATCCGCTCTCAAAAATCCGCCATCTCACTTCCCCACATGCACCATTGCTGGCGGCTCACCTCCAACTGCGCAACGCTACGCGCTGTTAACATCCAGCTGCCCAACACTACAATGGCAGACAACAATGCAAACTAGCCACAGACTGGACACAGCACAGCCAGTGATTTTCATACAGAGCGCTACGTGGCGTTACCAATAAGAAAACCTAAACAGCCTACTTACAACCTCCTCATTCCTTACCTTATCAGTCCACCTAATTGTCAACATTCGTCTATAGCACCACATCTCAAATGCTTCGATTCTCTTCTGTTCCGGTTTTCCCACAGTCCATGTTTCACTACCATACAATGCTGCACTCCAGGCGTACATCCTCAGAAATTTCTTCCCCAAATTAACGCCGTGATTTGATATTAGTAGACTTCTCTTGGCCAGAAATGCCTTCTTTGCCATAGCGAGTCTGCTTTTGATGTCCTCCTTGCTCCGTCCGTCTTTGGTTATTTTACTGCCTAAGTAGCAGATTTCCTTAACTTCATTGACTTCGTGACCATCAATCCTGATGTTAAGTTTCTCGCTGTTCTCATTTCTACTACTTCTCATTACCTTCGTCTTTCTCCGATTTACTCTCAAACCATACTGTTTACTCATTAGACTGTTCATTCCGTTCAGCAGATCATTTAATTCTTCTTCACTTTCACTCAGGATAGCAATGTCATCAGCGAATCGTATCATTGATATCCTTTCACCTTGTATTTTAATTCCACTCCTGAACCTTTCTTTTATTTCCATCATTGCTTCCTCGATGTACAGACTGAAGAGTAGGGGCGAAAGGCTTCAGCCTTGTCTTACACCCTTCTTAATTCGAGCACTTCGTTCTTGATCGTCCACTCTTATAATTCCCTCTTGGTTGTTGTACATATTGTATACGACCCGTCTGTCCCTATAGCTTACCCCTACTTTTTTCTGAATCTAGAACAGCATATACCGTTTTATATTGTCGAACGCTTTTTCCAGGTCGACAAATCCTACGAAAGTGTCTTGATTTTTCTTTAGCCTTGCTTCCATTATGAGCCGTAACGTCAGAATTTCCTCTCTCGTCCCTTCACTTTTCCTAAAGCCAAACTGATCGTCACCTAGCGCATTCTCAATTTTCTTTTCCATTCTTCTGTATATTATTCTTGTAAGCAGCTTCGATGCATGAGCTGTTAAGCTGATTGTGCGATAATTCTCGCACTTGTCAGCTCTTGCCATCTTCGGAATTGTGTGGATGATGCTTTTCCGAAAGTCAGATCGTATATCGCCAGACTCATATATTCTACCCACCAACGTCAATAGTCGTTTTGTTGCCACTTCCCCCAATGATTTTAGAAATTCTGATGGAATGTTATCTATCCCTTCTGCCTTATTTGTAGGTAAGTCCTCCAAAGCTCTTTTAAATTCCGATTCTAATACTGGATCCCCTGTTTCTACTAAATCGACTCCTGTTGCTTCTTCTATCACATCAGACAAATCTTCACACTCATTTAGGCTTTCAATGTATTCTTTCCACCTATCTGCTCTCTCGTCTGCATTTAACAGTGGAATTCCCATTGCACTCTTAATGTTACCACCGTTGCTTTTACTGTCACTAACGGTTGTTTTGACTTTCCTGTATGCTTAGTCTGTCCTTCCGACAATCATTTCTTTTTTGGTGTCTTCACATTTTTTCTGCAGCCATTTCGTCTTAGCTTCCCTGCACTTCCCATTTATTTCATTCCTCAGGGACTTGTATTTCTGTATTCCTTATTTTCCCGGAACATGTTTGTACTTCCTCCTTTCAGCAATCAACTGAAGTATTTCTTCTGTTACCCATGGTTTCTTCGCAGCTACCTTCTTTGTACCTATGTTTTCCTTCCCAACTTTTGTGATGGCCCTTTTTAAACATGTCCATTCCTCTTCAACTGTACTGCCTACTGCGCTATTTCTTATTGCTGTATCTATTGCGTTAGAGAAATTCAAACGTATGTCATACATTAGTACTTCCGTATCCCACTTCTTCGCGTATTGATTCTTCCTGACTAATGTCTTGAACTTCAGCCCACTCTTCATCACAACCATATTGTGGTGTGTGTCTATATCTGCACCTGGGTACGCCTTAAAATCCAGTATCTGATTTCGGAATCTCTGTCTGACCACGATGTAATCTAATTGAAATGTTCCCGTATCTCCCGGCCTTTTCCAAGTATACCTCCTCCTCTTGTGATTCTTGAACAGGGTATTCGCTGTTACTAGCTGAAACTTGTTACTGAACTCAATTAGTCTTTCTCCTCTTTCATTCCGTGTCCCACCCCATATTCTCCTGTAATCTTTTCTTCTACTCATTCCCCTACAACTGCATTCCAGTCGCCCATGACTATTAGATTTTCGTCCCCCTTTACATACTGCATTACCCTTTCAATATCCTCATACACTTTCTCTATCTCTTCATCTTGAGCTTGCGACGTCTTCATGTATACCTGAACTATCGTTGTCGGTGTTGGTCTGCTACATCTATATAGTTCATTCCCAGTTTTTCTTTGATTTCCTCATTGTGAACACCCTCCTGCCATTGTTCCCATCTACTAGTACCTGCAATCATCCTAGCTACTTTCATATCCGTAACCTCAACCTTATTGGTAACGTGACCTGAATGCACCCAGCTTTCGCTCTCATACAACAAAGTTGGTCGAAAGATTGAATGGTGCACAGATAACTTAGTCTTGGTATTGACTTCCTTCATGCAGAAGAGAGTAGATCGTAGCTGAGCGCTCACTGCGTTAGCTTTGCTACACCTCGCTTCCAGTTCTTTCACTATGTTGCCATTCTGTGAGAATATGCATTCTAAGTACTTGAATCCGTCCACCTAACTTTGTTCCTCCAATTTGGCACTCAATACGTTTATATCTCTTTCCCACTGATATTACTTTAGTTTTGGAGATGCTAATCTTCATACCATAGTCCTTAAATTTCTGATCTAGCTCTGAAATACCACTTTGCAAACACTCAATCGAATCTGCCATCACAACTAAGTCATCCGCATATGCGAGACTGCTTATTTTGTGTTCACATATCTGAATCTCACCCAGCCAGTCTATTGTTTTCAACATATGATCCATAAATAATATGAACAACAGTGGAGACAGGTTGCAGCCTTGTCTTACCCCTGAAACTACTCTGAACCATGAACTCAATTTACCGTCAACTCTAACTGCTACCTGACTATCATTGTAAAGAACATAAAGAAGTAAAAATAGATATGCCTTTCAAATGCCAAAAAATCGAATTAAAATATTATAATTATTCAGTACATGCATCTTTTGTAATTAATTCTGATTTGGAACGTTTATTAAAAAATATTCTAACATGTCAACAAATTATTGCATCTATTGTATTAACAAATATCGAAAACATTTACCAAATTCATTGAGTTATTATTTTACATACTATAATGGTGATTAAAAGATCCAGTAACAATTACAGGTAAAGATAGAGCACAAAAATTGATTGAAGTATTAAAAGAAGATCAAGAGAAATTGCTATAGTATATAAACCAAATGATCCAATGAAATTTACTTAAGAAGACATAATTACATATAAAAATTCAGAGACTCATCATATTTGTGAAAAAGACTTTAAGTTATGAGAAAAGAAAGTAACAGATCATAACCATTTTCCAGGAAAATATCAGCGAGTTGCATGTGAAGAGTGCAATATTAAGTACCAAAATCCTACTTTATGAAATTAAGAAGTTGATCTATTTATTGGGGAATATTCATGATGAATGTCAGTACAATCATTTTGGAACGCTGTGATCCATTTTCTCTGCTCCATCGTCCACAGTGGTTTTTTCATAACCTTTCACAAAGCTGCAGAGGAATTTCTCCCTTTTTCTCGTGCTCTACAGGCAGAAATAGAATCACGGAACCTATTTTAGACTCAGCGAGGTATTCAGGTAACTACGGCATTTCAAATACAAGCACAAGCAAAATCTACCCGGCGTTTTGGCGTTTGTGGGGAGGTACTCGGCGTGCATTCAAGGATCGTCGGTTGCACCACTACAGAGTGCGTATTTCAAAGCAGTACTTGCTCTAAAAACGCTGCTAGTACTTTGCTATTGCAATAGAGTCTTAGCGTCTGGCGTTCATGCTTTAAGTTTCTCCTCAATGCAGGAACGTTGGTGGGAGAAGTAGGATCAGCGAAAGTCAGCTGAACGGCGAGGAACAGTCCTTCATTGGGACAAAAGTGGAAGCGAAATGTAGTTGGGAAACAATAGGCGGCGCGTGAACTCCAGCACTACAGCTGCCATATTAAATAACAAGGAATGATTTAAGCTTAGAAAAGCCTACAGATAAAGAGCTAACACCTTATAAGATTGTAAACCTTATATATGTATTGTGTAGGTACATGGTGAAAGACCCTCGGATATGGACAATTAAAAAATAATTTAAAAAATGAATGAAGCAGTGGAAGTGACAGAAGCAAAGACCAACAGTAGGCATCGGCAAAGACACTAATTTTGCATGCGCGGTAAGGCACAGACAGATAAAAGAATCCATCATTCACTTTTCTATGTATGTGATTTTGTTTCACTCTCTCTCGCATGTAGAAGGATGGTTATGATGTGTTGCTCAAAGTACGACGTGCTACGAGTGTTTTGTATTCTGCGTAATTCTGAATAAGAGAAGTATCTTTATTGAAGTGAATTGGAGCCAAGTAGCGGGAATTACCTGCATCTTGAGAGGCACTGGCGTCCTTGACGTCGGCTGCCTGCATCTACAATGAAATTTAAGAGAGGAAGTCCACGGTCCTATTTCGTAAGATTAATAAAAGTATCAGAGTTTTCAGAATACGACAAATGTAATTAAAATATATATCGTGACGAACATAAACACACAGAAAGACAAAGAAGCGAAGCAAGGTAAAGTGAATGAAGAATAGCACAATTTCGTACATGCAGGACATTTACTAATAATGCAATTGTACTATCCCGTATTTTTTTCCATTTCAATTTGAGACCTGGTGATCAACGGAAGGGTAGGATTTGGTTACGATTGTGGACGGGGCAGTAATCTGTTATTATTGGTTCCGTTTTACACTTACACACAATTAATTTTAAATCAGTAATTCCAGACTCAACAACAAATTTAAAACAAATATCACAAGTTATTAACGAAAGAATAAACAAGTGTCAATAATAGTGTTTTCAGTGAGTTACAATTTAGCAAATCACCATTAGATTCAGATTCAACAGATAATGTTTTAAAAGAAAACCACTGTCATCTTGACAGAAGGCCAGAAATGGCAATAAATTAAGAGTTGTTTAAAACTCGATGCAACTTAAAAATTACAGTTTTTGAAATACCAAAGGCAAGTCGCCACACATACCGCAGAAGGCATCAGACGCCAGGAATGACTGTATATAAGGTTTTAAGGCTTACTACTACAATACAAATACCAAACAAGATTTTAAAGTAAATGACCAAAATCACAGCTGAAGGACCTACACGCCAGGAGCGGCAATGGTATAAAATTTTTGTAACCTGCTGTAAAACAGCAAATACAGTAGCAAAAGTTAATAAAAAGACAACCCAATGTTTCAGACGGTGCTCCAGAAATCGAGCTCTGAGAGAGTCGTGCAACAAACACTTTCATGAGATAGGCACCCAAGAATTGCATTTACTTCACAAAATGGTAACTCAGACAAATGGCAGTCTAACGAATGACTAATGATTATCTTGCTGAAGTTACCTGACAACCAATAAACCAAATGCAACGATGGGACAATACGCCAAAGCCGGAACTAGCGGCCTGCACTATGTCCCGAGAATACTGTTTAGAGCGGCTGGAAAAAGAAAGGAGCCACTACCAGATTTCCATCCGATTCCACGAACCCGAAAATCTGAACAAACAAGTCACAGTACAGAACACCAGACAAACTAACAATAACTAAAACCCCACTTGATTTGCGTGCGAGGCGAAACCGAAATGTAACCAACCAGAATCAGCAGCCACACGTCATTGTGGAAACAATCGCAATGCGAGCCAATACCAGGTACGAAATGAGTGTCACCAAATTCATTAGGTACACAAACACACACTGAACTCACTGTGACAACTGTGATGTCGGTTGGCAGAATGAAACAAATCCCTTCGCTGCTTTATTAATTAACAGTTCAGTAACCACACCGTCTAATCACTGATCAAGTGCTTTTAACACAGTAGGGTCTTCAAGTACAAAGCGGTACACAGATCCATGGTGCGATAATAAAGTCACAACGTCACATACGTACTCCAGAGCCCACACAGGTGACTGACTCCGCCCTACTTGGATTGAAATTCACTCGTCTTAAAGCTTGCTGGACCCGGTTTACGACGAGGTCGTACACCCTCGTGACCACAGACCTTCCATCCGGCAGTCCATACGTGCCAACAGCGGTCCTGGCGTGTTCTCGCACTGCGTGTACCTGGCTCCTCCTGAGTCCCCAACGAAACTGCACATTCACACGACCCAGAAAAACAACGACGTCATCCCAAAGATAGGGCAACAGTTATCACAAATCGATAAACACCGCTGGTGTCACTAGCGGACAGGCAAGCTTCCGAAACGAGTGGCGCCAGTCAACACGAGAAGAAGACAAACAACTGCAACCATGCCAACTAAAGGATACGGTCTGTCCTCCAACAGAGGGCAGAAACATACAAACCTCACCAACACGAGCCACAACATGGCTCAACCTCCCCCTCCCAAGAACAAACCTGGATGGAGGGGGGTGTTAGGAGACCCAACAAGAGGCCTAACAAAACTTAAATGATTAAGGTATACCCGATGTTGCCTACCAGTATGGTTGTCCTTAACCAGAAGATTAACTGGGCCTATAACTGGCATAATCGTACACGGACCCAGAAAAAGTGGAGTAAACTTACCAAGTTTGCCAACAAGCACCTCCCTCCTGGGAAAATCATCTTCTGGCTCAACCCTGAAGGCTCATAGATTACGGTTACAATGACCTACTTGTCTGTTGTGGGACCTAAGAATATTGCTTCTCGTACGATTCCAGTTTTCTTTGACGCCCTGAGGGGTGATCTCTGCCGGAATTAGATCTTGAATCCCCCATAAGTTCGAAAGGGGGAGGGGGGGGGGGGCGGGAATTAACGGGATAAGTAAGCATCAAGGAAACCAGAGTAGCCTTCAAAGCCTCATGCCTGGCGGTATTGAATGCAAAGCTAAGCCAAGCCAGACCAGAATCCCACTTACTAGGAGACTTCTGATGAAACATAATGAAGCAGATTTAAGGTTACGATGAACCCTTTCTGCAAAGGACCCGTGCGGACATTAAGGAGAGGTAGTTACATGCTTAACACCGCTTTGAAAACAGAAAGCCTCGAAGGGAGCCGAAAGAAAGGCCGGCGCATTATCACTAACTATTTGCTTAGGCGGTCCAAAAACATCAGATACGTTTATGTTAAAAATGAAGAAATTCCTCCAGCTGTATTTAAGGTGTCGATTTTATTTTGGCAACTAGTTTCAACGTAGTAACAACGTCATCTTCAGGCCCATTTACTTCTTGAGTCGTCTGCATGGGTTTTATACTAGAAGTCAGTGGTGAGATATGAACGTGCACAGTGTGGAAGGTGGGTAGTAACTAGTAGTTCCAGTACAGCACTCGTGGCTGCCGCAAACGGTCGTGAAGTGAGGCCGAGGCAGTTTCAGATACGTTTTTACAGTCCGACGATAATTTATGGATTCGTAGTTTTAGCTTGACGATGTCCACTATGACCAAACGGTAGTTACTTTTATTCGGAAGGAGGTTGGGTTATCCCGACCGAAACCTAGGCAAATCTGGATAAACGTTGCAACTGAGGCTATTGGTTATCAAAATTAAAATTAACATTAGTAGCCCCCCAGTCTATCACAGAGAAGCTCTGGGAACCTGTCCAACAAACCCCCTAGTTCAGAGGCCTGTTGGGAAGAAAGATGGGTGAGATCAAACTCATTAACCTTAGCATCAACAGCCAGCATTCCTGCATCTCGATGCATCTTACGTTTAGTAGACTCACAGAACCAAAATTTCTGACCAGAAGTGAACTTAAAGGAAAAGATGCACCCCGAATAATCCAAGACAAAACCACTTTTACCGATAACATCACATCCCAAAATGAAATCGACCGGTAGCTCATAATCTGAGGCCAAAGACAAGGGCCAAGAGATATCCCCAAACGAGATACTTCCTCGGACCCAACCATGCAGAGGCCCTACATCTGTGCACCGAAGAAGGGACTGGCCAAGTCTTGCAAGATGACCAAATTCAAGAAACATTCGAAGCTCAACAATGAAAAGGAGCTACCAGATTACAGAAAGGCACAAATCGGTTCGCCACCTACTCGAGAACAAATATAAGGCAGTGGAGGTGATGATTGAGCAGCGAAACGGGAACAATAGGGTTTCAAGGCTCAACCCCATGGTCGCTGACCAGCTGGGCGGCATTTATTGACTCGAGGTGTTCACGGCTGAACGCAAGTACTAACTAAATGCCCTGGTAGACCTCACCTGAAACAATGCCGCGATTCCCATTTAGCAGACCCAGTTGACCGAGTTCCCCTCGGTGACGCCCACAGGCTGAATTTCAACTTTATGGTGTCTCTCGTCAGAGAGTGCCAACACGGATATCGTTACAATGGTGGCACGAAGCTCTTCCTAAGTGGAGGGACGATCACAAAAAATAAAATATGACTTATCCGCCACTCGCATTCCTATCAGGACAATTGAAACCAACCCAGTTGTGGCAAGTCGACTAAGAAGGCTTAACAGGTCGTCTTATTTCCTTCTACGTACTGATGCCTCTCCTCCATACCTTGCTGCACCTGCCAAATATAGCGACACTCGAGCTGTTTACGAACTCCCTTGGTCAATCTTTCGTTGATCACCAGCTCCCTCAAGTGCTGCAATGAAAATCGTCCTGCCATGGCCCTGGATACCAGAGTCCTCAATTCACCGCTAGTTAAAGGATACAACAAGGACAAAATTACCTGATGCGAAACACCAAATGCAGCAGCGTGTTGCTCAAATTTGAACAACAACCATAACAACCTTACAATTTGCTCGAGTCGGTCTGTAGCTAATTCTGTGTCGTCTCGAAACATATGCACCAGGAGATTACACAGTTTAGCAAACGCCCTGGCTAACCCCTCAGAGCACATAAGGGACTTATTCCCAGGCTAGCTAGTGCAACGCCTGGAAGATAACCAATCCTGCTCCCCCCATCCTCTTCCCATCAAGCTCTAAACATGTGACCTTAGACTGCAATTCCTTAATCAACGACCTAAATTCAGCGGTTGATTCCATATCATGATCCTCTAACTTTAATTACCTTAAATCAGATATCAAGCTGGTTGAATGTATCAACTGTTCCCGCACCATATCTGACTGCCACTAGGTTGAGTGCCCTCTGAAAGACTGGTGTTGTCCTCAAGACTCCTAACAGCGTTAAACAAAAACTCAGTGGTTGCCTTTGTCTCACCCACAACATCCGGCCTGTCGTCAACAGGCTGATGAACAGTAGCATGCAAGCGGTTGCTAAGTCTGGAACACTACCCTCAATAGGCTGGCGTCTTATCGCCAGCTCATAAGTGAGGTGGTCCCTTCTCAATAGGCCAATCCTGCGGCACTGCTTGACCGCCATTACGGAGTTGCTCACCTAAATGGTTCAAATGGTTCTGAGCACTATGGGACTTAACATCTGTGGTCATCAGTCCCCTAGATCGTAGAACTACTTAAACCTAACTAACTTAAGGACATCACACACATCCATGCCCGAAGCAGGATTCGAACCTGCGACCGTAAAAGTCGCGTGCTCACCTAAAACAGAACACAATACCAAAGGCAGAACTCGCACAACACTAACAAATTTTAACAAATCAAACCAACACTAGCTGAAATGGTGATATCACAGTTGCAACCATGCTCAGCTACCAGTTGATACTTTGTGATCAAGGGAAGGCAGGATTCCGTTACGTTCAAATGGTTCAAATGGCTCCAAGCACTATGGGACTTAACATCTATGGTCATCAGTCCCCTAGAACTTAGAACTACTTAAACCTAACTAACCTAAGGACATCACACAACACCCAGTCAATTCCGTTACGATTGTGGATGGGGCCGTAATCAGATACTACTGGTTGCGTTTTACAGTTACAGACAATTTATTTTAAATCACTAATTCCAGACTCAACAATATATTAAAAAATACCACACATTATTGATGAAGGAATAAACAAATGTAAACAATAGGGATTTCAGTGAGTTACAATTTAGCAAATCACCATTAAAAACAGATACGACAGTTAATGCTTTAAAGACAAGCCACTGTTATCTGGGCCGTAGTGGCCGAGCAGTTGTAGGCGCTTAACTCTCGAACTGTCCGACCGCTACGGTATGAGGTTCGAATCCTGCCTCGGGCATGGATGTGTGTGATGTCATTAAGTTAGTTAGGTTTAAGTACTTCTAAGTTCTAGGAGACGGATGACCTCAGATGTAAAGTCCCGTAGTGCTAGGAGCCATCTGAACCATTTTGCAATAAATTGACAATTGTATAAAACTCGCTGCAATTTTCAAATTACAGATATTGAAGTATTAAAAGCAACTCGCCACAAACACCGCAGAAGGAATCAGACACCAGGAATGGCAGTAAATAAGGTTTTGCGGGTTACTACTAAGATAGAGATACCAAATGGGACTTTAAAGCAAATCACCCCAATCACGGCTGAAGGCCTTACACGCAAGGAATCGCAATCATATAAAATTTTTTGAAACCTGCTGTAGGACAGCAAATACATTAGCAACAGTTAATTAAAAAACAAGCAACTGATCCGGACGGTGCACCAGTAATCGAGCACTGACAAGAACCGGCAACAAACACTTTCACGTGCGATGAGATAGGCAGCCAAGAGTTGCATTCACTTCAGAAGATGGTAACTCAGACACGTGGCAGTCTAATAAATGACTAATGATAACCTTGCTGAAGCTACCTGATGCGCGATAAACCAAATGCAACGATGGGACAATATGCTAAATCCGTAATCGGCGGTCTGCACTACAGCCCCAGAATAGCGTGTTAGAGCATCTGGAACTAGAAAGGTACCACTACCAGATTTCCATACGATTCCACAAACCCAAAAATCTGAACTAACAAGTCACAGTACAGATCACCAGACAAACTAACAGTAACTAAAACCCCCCTCGATTTGTGTGCGAGGAAAAACCAAAATGTAACCAACCACAATCAGCAACCACACGTCACTGCGGAAACAAATGCAAAGCGAGCCAAAACCAAGTACCAAATGAGTGACACCAAATTCATTAACACGCAAACACACAATGAACTCCCTGTCACAACTGTGACGACCGTTGGCAGAAGCCAGCCGCTGTGGCCGAGCGGTTCTAGGCGCTTCAGTCCAGAACCGTGCTTGTGGTATGGTCGTAGGTTCGAATACTGCCTCGGGCATGGATGTGTGTAATGTCCTTATGTTAGTTAGGTTTAAGTAGTTCTAAGTCTAGGGGACTGATCACTTCAAAGTCTCATAGTGCTTAGAGCCATTGAACCATTTTTGTTGACAGAATGAAACAAATCCCTTCACTGCTTTATTAATTCACAGTTCAGTAACCACACCGTCTAATCACTGAGCCAAGTGCTTCCAACAAAGTAGGGTCTCCAAGTACTAAGAGGTACGCAGATGCACCAAATTGCACACCAAGGCGCGATGATAATTTGTTACATCACCACATATGTACTACTGGGCCCACACGGGTGACTGACTCCACTCTAGTTGGATTGATATGCTCTCATTTTAAAGCTTGCTAGATCCGGTTTATGACTACGTCGTACACCCTCGTGATCACAGCCCTTCCATCCAGAAGTCCAAATGTGCCACCAGCAGTCCTGGTTCTCTGGCACTGCGCATACCTGACTCTTCCTCAGTCGCCAACCAAACTGCACACTTACACGACCCGCAAAAACAACGAAGTCGCCCAAAGATAGGGCAACAGATACTACATGCCAATAACCGCCACTGCTGCCACTAGTGGACAGGCAAGCTTGCGAAACGACTGGCGCCAGTCAATACGAGAAGAACACAAACAATCGCAACCATGCCAACTAAACGTTACCGTATGACCTCGAACAGAGGGCGGAAACCTACAAGCCGCAACAACTCGAGACGCAGCACGGTTCACAATTATATATCATTTTATTATTATTATTATTATAATTATTATTATACAAATGGCTACTTAAGTGTCACGACTTCAGGGCACTATTTGTAATTAGGATTTGTTAACTACTGTTATAGTAAGAAATTTCGATGACATTGTTATTAGTCATAAAAACTAATTTTCTGTATTTTCTGTCTACGTATGTCACAACAGTGAGGAAACAAAGCAAAAAGAAAGACAATTGAGTAGGAAATTTGGGAAATAAATAAGAATTGGACCCAGGTTACGTAAAACCTTCGACAGAAAGCAGTTTCGCTCGGCGCAGTAAAGGCAGGATGGCTAAGCAAGTTGGTTGCATGGTTACACTTGGCTGAGCCCCTTTTGATGTAGATAGGAGCCTTTTACTCATTATTCCCTTCCTTCAGTTATATTGGGGAATTTACAGGAATTTTTTAGTGTGATATGTATTGACAGTAAAACATCAAGAAATGCGACACAATAGTTTCCGTATCACAATAAACGTAAAACAGGCTTTCGCATCGGGCAATTTACAATTATCAAGTGTAATAATTAGCATAGGAAATTTTATTATGTATTGTGAAGTTTTTATTTTTGCATATTCATACAATATGGCAGAAAAATATGTGTCCATTGTTGATAGCAATAACGAAAACGTAATCAGCCAAGATGGCGTAGAATTGCGCGCTCTAACAATTGAAGTTAAGGCACTATGCATGCCTACCGCAGAAAATTGAAGTAGGTCAGAGATGAGTGTCGCAGGTGTGACAAATGATAGCAACGCTCCACAGCAGAATAACCTTGACGACACAATGTTTACAACCGACCAGACAATGTCACGCATCTCCCAGAGCGACATACCGCTCATGAATCAAATACTGGAGTGCGATACAAATATGAATCTTGACAACACGTTACAAACACAATTTGTTCACAACACAAACATTAACCTCGAATGTACAGCTGACAGCAACGACAGTAGTACAACTGATTCACTGCTAGGGCAGCTATTATAACATAAACACGAAATTAGATAATATGAACACAAATTTTAGGGATATGAAACACGATATGAATACCAAAATTGATAATTTGACACGAGATATGAACACGGTAGTACAGCAACAAAACACTGTTACACAAGATCTAAAAACAATGAAACAAGTTCAAAAAGGGGAAGTCAAGCATTTGCAAGACACGGCCTCGCAAAAGTTCAATGACTTAGCCATAAATTTTCGCACTGAAATCGACGAAAAAATGACTGATTAGAAAGAAACAAGTCGAGCATGAAATTCTTTCTGAAGTTCTTTTAATGAGCATCATTATCTGGGAGAAAAAAACATAAAGAAAATCACACACCCAAACACAAGTATTGAAGCCACACGATATCCGTTGTGTTTTACAGTAAAATGGATAACCACTCTCGTTAAAACACTAAACAAAGACTATGACGTTGCACGTCTAGCTGTAAAAGAGCTTAATTTAAGGGTAGCAACATTAGAAGTTGACTCAGCATGTGTTAAGAAGGTGAGAGAGAGAAGATCAATGAAAATCCAAGTGACATCATTAGTCAAGCGGAAACAGGTACGTTAGATAAGAGTAATACCATTGCAGAGAAGTTTTTATCCGATTGTACATTATACACAGATGTAGTAGAAAAAGCTATTCAGAAAAAAGAAAATGGAATAGTGAAGAAGGTAAATATTAACGCACAAGTTGCCGAAGATAGGATCCGAAATCTTTTATAAAAAAATATTTCCAGATGACAAAATATGCTTGTAAATAATACACAGGCTTCAGAGAACAAACCACAACTCCTGTCCGTATTAATTCACAAGTCGTTACGAGTCCTACAGAAGGAACCAGTGACAGTTGCAGAGAGCAAAATGTAAACTTACCCACAACTCCAACACCTGAGCAATTACCAACCCGTATTACAAGTAACTACAATAACAACATAAATATGACCGAAAATGCCACGAGTCTAACAACTATTTTTGCAGACTTCGGTTTGCTGAGAAATCGACAGTTTTCAACATTCACTCCCGAAGGTAAAAGGATAAACCCATTAGTATTTATCAATGCTTTTCGTTATGTATTTCCATGCAACTGGACGGAAGCACAGAAAACCAAATTTTTCGTAGGATATACGCAAGGTGACGTTCTTTTATTGGCAATTGAACTGGCCTAACGTTGCAGCACTTATAAACGATTTGAACGAGCTTTCCTCGGCAAATACTGGTCTGAGGCAGTACAAGAAAGGCTCAGACCCGCAGCAATCCCGCTCCATTCAGTGGCAAAAATTGTTCAAATGGCACTGAGCACTATGGGACTTAACATATGTTTTCATCAGTCCCCTAGAACTTAGAACTACTTACACCTAACTAACCTAAGGACATCACACACATCCATGCCCGAGGCAGGATTCGAACATGCGACAGTAGTGGCCACGCGATTCCAGACTGAAGCGCCTAGAACCGCACGGCCACCCGGCCGGCTTCAGTGGTAAATACGGTAGTCTACGCAGATACTTTGAAAAATACCTGAACAAGACACGCAGCTGGGCGAACCGAATATCACAGGTAGACGCGATAAAAATTTTGAACTCATTTACCATCGCACATTAGAGAAAAATTAGTGACAATGCCGGAGCATGACACAGTATTTTCTGTCAGTGATTGATTCTGTCGACTTGATCTATGAGGAAATACCTGTACCGAATAGAGTAACAGAAAATCAGGTACAACAACAAAAAAGTTACGTAAATCAGTCAGTAAAACGTGATACAAACACACATCGAGGATGATACGCAAAACAGCTAAGTCACATATCCATAAGTACCGAGTACGGTAAAGGGAACGAAAAATACAAATGATTTAAATGAAATTTTCAAAGCAACAACAGTAAATTCAATACACGATCGAATTACAATCCATATGCCGAATATAAACAGAAAAAGTCAGCCACAGCAGTGGCCGATGCGTGGCAACAATGCCATGCCTTATGCAGTACAGCAGCCAACATTTGGGCAGCAAGGTAACGTGACAGCAGTTTTTACTAATAACAACAGCAGACACGCGAAGCAATGTCGCAAGCAGTCAACAACACAAATTGGCGAAGTACCCACACTGTGCAGTTAACTGAAATTACTCCAGGTAATGAATTAAGTCACACCACGGCGTCGGAAAACTCTAACCGGTCGCAGTTAAGCCCCAGGCTATTGACCTCTCTGGGAGTCTGGGCAAGGCAAAAATACAAACGAGTTTCATAAGGTTCGACAAAACAAGGTGACATTAACGATAATCTGTATCAGCATGAGTTAGATACAACGAATAATATCCAGGAAAAACAAGTACAAGCAACCACTAAAGTGAAAATATTTAATATTGACACATAGTTAGTTTTACGTACAGGTTAAACAATAAACTTAATACCAAATGCATTTTTATGTGACTTGAAGAAAAGAGGCAAATTTCCAACATTTCCTGTCCAAAATAGCAAGGTGCAAACTGCTGCAGGCAGTAAGACTAAATTGATGAAACATCAGCACTTATTCAATTACAAATTGAACATTTTGCAGTGAAGTGGAATTTTCTTGTAATTGACAAACTTGCAGTTAATTGACTTATTGGCATGGACACGTTTAGGACGTCGAAAACACAGACTGACAATGGTAATTGTAAATGACACTTTTATGTAAAGGATCAGATTTTTTCTACTGAGTTAGTCGAAACAACCAATAAAAGTAACAAAAACGAACCAGACTCAAATGTAATCGTATATTATTCCTTTCCAACTGCATACATCACAAACAAATTTGATCCTGTACAAGGGGCAATAACTGATGTTATTTACGAAATGGTAGAGCAGAAACTAAGTGAATCACAGATGCCAATTGATATGCAATGAAAAGAACTTTTTAACTTGTTATTTAACTATTAATATGTTTTCAGTAAGACGCCTGGCGTGAATAAAGGCTATGAATATATATTTGAAGTTCATCCACATGAAACATTTTGTGTAATGTCTTATCCTATTCCATGGGCAAAACGAGAGGCAGTAAGGGAAGAGATGAATTATATTATTAAATTGGGAATTATAAATTATAAAATCTTCATTTTCATTCTATTGGAGTCCTACATTACCAGTAAATAAACCAGACGGATCTGTAAGATTAGTTCTCGAAACTAGACGGATCAATAAGATTTTAGTACCAGTATGCAGACAACTTGGATGAACAGCTTTTGAAGCTTTGCAATACAAAATACTTCAATGTGCCCAATCTCAAGGCACCCCACTGGCAAATAAAGCTGCATGAAGAAAGTCGGAGATATACAGCATGCAGACAACTTGAATGAACAGCTTTTGAAGCTTTGCCATACAAAATACTTCAGTATACCCGATCTTAAAACATCCCACTGGAAAATAAGGCTCCATGAAGAAAGTCGAAAATATATAGCATTTGTTCGTGGTAGCAGAAGTTAACAATTCTGTGTTCTGTGTTATACCTTATGGACTGAACATTAGTGCAGGGATGTTCATATCTGCACTAGACAAGGTCTTAGTACCAAAAACGCTTAGCAAAGTCACTGTTTATGAAGACGATATGCTAATAACCACACCCACTTGGTTACAAGTTATCAGGCGGATTCAACAGGTACTTCAATGGTTTTCAGATTAAGAAGTAACAGCCAATTCAAAGAAGTCTAGTTTTGGGAAGTAGCAAGTCAATTTTTTAAGACGTGTTGTGTCAGAACAAGGTATATTACCAGATCCAAAAAAACTTGATGTCAGACGCAATTGCCCAGCTCCAAGGAATAAAAAACTACTAAAAGCTTATTTAGGACTAGCATTCTTTTTTCGGAAATTTACCATTGCAGGTAACGAACAGTGATACATAATTCAACTTGTTACGAAAACACAAGCCTTGATTATGGAATGGTAAGTCTCAGGAGGACTTTAATGACATTAAGAGGCATTGGTCAATGCAAAAATTCTTAGCCACTCTGACATGTCCACGGATTTTCGTCTAAGTACAGATGCCTCATCTCATGACCTGGGGGAATGCTTGTTCCAGAGGGGAGAAGAAGAAGGCAATGAAGCACACCAGGTCGTCAGTTTTGCTACTCGAACATTATCGGATGCAGAAAGATCTTCCTCTGCGTTTGAATTGGAAAGTTTACCTGTAATATGGGCGTTTAAAAAGTTTGAATATATTTTGTGGGGTTTATTTTATTTATTTATCGTATCCAAGACATCACCATTTAAAAAAAAAAAATTATATTACAATGCAAGAGAAGCAGTTATAATACAATAAACATGGTTATAAGGTAAATTAACTACAATAGTATAGAAAAGTATGTAACATATAATGATAAGCGCTAAGGATGCGAAACAGAGCGATTTTCATATCCCACGTGAAGCCCAATACATTGCAGCTTGAATAGCCTTGTCATTTGCTTCAAATAGGTCTTGAGTCGAACACGGGTTGTTTAGTTTCCTGCAGACGAGTAGGTGTTGTGGGTCTTGCTGTTCTCCACACTCGCAGGGCTCGTCTGCACTGATGTAGCCCCATTTTTCCAAGTTTGCTCTGCATCTTGATACGCCTGTTCGTAGTCTATTCAGGGCTTTCCAGGTCGTATATGGGAGTTCAGAGCCAGCTGTGGGTTCTTCCCTGGGGCTATTCCCTGGTCTTCCTGGGTCCACATTGTACCACAGCTCTTCTCGTCGTGCTCTAGGCGATAAAAGAGTTGCTTCAGTTGTTCGTAGGAAACTCTTCCTTGATTTATATCGGCGAGGTTGAAGATTGTATCCGAACATTGGATGCCTGGGATCTGTCTCCTGTTTATGTTTCTCGATTTCTGCGGCAGTCCTTCTTCTGATGTCTGGCGGGGCTATGCCCATGAGGTGGTACAGCTGCTTTGTGGGAGTTGGGCGGAGGCGTCCTATCACGATGCGTCCAGTCTCATTCAATGCTATATTTACTTGTTCAGCGTGGGTGGAATTTTGCCAAATGGGTGCCGAGTACTCCGCAGTGGAGAAACATAAAGCTAAAGCTGACGTGCGGAGAACTGTAGGTTGCGCTCCCCATCTGCTATTTGTTAGCTTGCGGATGATGTTGTTCCTGGCACTTACTTTCATCTTTGTGGCCAAACAGTGTTCCTTGTAGGTGAGAGCACGGTCAAGTTTAATCCCAAGATATTTTGGTGTGTCGCAGTGAGATAGATGTTGTCCCTTCCAGCTTATGTTGAGTTTCCTCCTTGCTTCCTTATTACGTAGGTGAAAAGCACAGACCTGGGTTTTTGCTGGGTTTGGCTTGAGGTGGTTATTATCATAATAGTCACCCAGCTTTTCAATCGCTAAAGTTAATTTACTTTCTAACTCTTCAAAGGTTTTTCCCTGGGTGGCAACGACTGTATCGTCTGCATAGATGAAGGAGCGAGCGTCCATGCTGATCGGTTGGTCATTGGTATAAATATTATACAACAATGGGGCAATCACGCTACCTTGAAGTAGGCCGTTTTTCTGGGTCCGCCATCGGCTCTTCTTCGACTGCAGCGTGACAAAATACCGTCTATTCTGCAACAGGCACTGGATGAATTGCGCCAGTCGATAGTCTTTTGTGGTGTTATATATTTTTGATATTAAATTACTGTGGTTATGGTGTCGTAAACTGCTGTAAGGTCGATAAAGGCTGCACCTGTAATTTGTTTCCGCTCGTATCCATCTTCTATGTACTGTGTAAGGTTGAGGATTTGTCCGCAGCATGACCTTCCTGGGCGGAATCCTGCTTGCACTTTAATTATATTCTTGTCTACATGTTCTAAGATGCGGTTAAGGATCATTCTTTCTAAGACCTTATAGAGCTGACAAAGCAGGGAGATAGGCCGAAATTTTTTAGGGTCTGTGGTTTTTTTTCCATGTTTTGGTATAGCTACTATATTTGCCTTCCGCCAAGTCTTGGGGATTTTCATTTCAAGAACACATTTGTTCATCATATCTAGTAACCACCGTCTGGTAACAGGTGCGAACATTTTTATTTGTTCTGGGCGTAGATCATCTAGGCCAGCGGCTTTATTAGTTTTCATTATGGAGATGGAATCTTCTAATTCTTTCAGAGTAAAGGGGTTGCCTAGGTGGTCTTTTTCTTGAGTGCCTCTTTGTAGTTTCTTTCTTGGGTGCTTCCTGCTGGTTTTACCATTAAGTAGAAGTTGATTTGCTATTTGATTTGGTGTGACCTTATACAAATTTTGTGTATTAGATGAGGGGTCATTATTGATGTTTTTAAGAAGTTGCCAGGCCTTTCGGCTATTCTGTTTCATGTCTAGGTTTGTGATTATATTACACCATTTCATTGTTCTTGAGGCTGATATGGCCTGGAGGAGTTCTTCTCCCGCCATAGTTGTTTCCTCTGAAAAAGGGTTTTCCTCGAAGAGCTTTTGGTAATGTTCCAGAAGAATCTTTGAGTTTCCGTCAAGTCCAGGGATATAACTAGTTCTGCAGTCTCGGGGGATATTTCTTCGGGAGACAGTTTTAACTAATTCAATGAAAGTGTCATATTTTTCCGGGCTAGCGTCAAGGTTCTGCACCTCTTTGTCAAGTTCTTCAGAGAATTTGTGCCATAGGGCACGTTTAAAATTAAAACGTCTTTGGAAATGGGAGGTTGCTGGTTTAACAACTGCTTCAACCAGACATAATATAGCTCGCTGCTGTGTATGTGGGAGGGGTTCTCCCACATCCTTCCTGGTTTGATTTGCTACGTTTTCGCTGACAAAACTGTTATCTGGATTGTATCCACGGTTCCACCTGCTGCTGTTGAAGGAATATGGAAGTTTGGGGTCGTGTATTAATTTAAGGCCAGTTGAGTCTGCCCAGGTTTCTAGGTCGTCCCCACTTTTGTCTGTGTGCCTGTACCCCCAGGCCGATCCATGACAGTTGAAGTCGCCCATTACTATTTTCGTTGGTTGTGAGTTGAAGTTGGTTGGCTCACTGAATCTGAACTCCCTGCTCGGTGGCTTATATATAGACGTCACAGTGCAGGACTGTAACTCTACAGTCAAGATTTCGATGTCTTCTTGAGATGTCAGTTCTGCAGATGTAATACCTAAGCCCATTTTGGCGAAGATTGCGCTACCATATTGCTCGTTTTGTCTTTCAATTACTAATTTCATTCCGTGGATCTTTGGTCTTCTATTTGTGTGGCCAATGTGGGTCTCTTGGATTAGCAAGAGATCACACTTGTGAGTTTTACATGCAACAGCAAGTAGCACTTCTTTCTCATGAGAGAGCCCTTCAGTGTTTATGGACATTATATTTAGCGCTGGCTTTGATAAAAGCCTTTTTGTGGTGTCTTGGTGTTGAGAGGATTGGCCGCTAGGCACAGGCCTAACGTTGCCCAGGGTACGCCCGATCGTTGTCATGATCTTCGGGGAGGCTCCTTTCGTGTACCCCTTTCGTGGGGTAAGAATGTCAAAGGTTACTGTGATGATCAGTCTCTGTCATTTCTTTTAACATATAAACTGTTGCGTCATACATTAGCTAGGTGGTGTCTATATGCAGAAAAGGAAGTCAGAATATTGTTGCAGATGTCTTGTCTAGGTTACCAAAAAGCTTCCAGGGATTTCGTGAACTAACAGAACAAGATGGAGAAATCAAAACACTGTTAATGCAAGTTACATATCTGATTACAGTAAGTTTTCTCTTGAGTAAATTAGAATATTGTAGTGTCACTGGCAATGCTGTGAAATGGTTTGAGTCTTATCCATCTTACAGGAAACAGAGGGTGTCGTGAAATACCTTTGCAGTAAGCAGTCAGTCTTCATCTGACTCAGAATTAGTTACATGTGGTGTTCCTCAAGGTTCCACCTAGGGCCCAATGTTTTTTCTTGTGTATATTAATGACCTCACATCTGTTACATTGACAAATGCTGATTTGATTTGGTTCCAGATGATACAGACATTGCAACAAGTAGCAAGTCAAGTAAAGATTTAGAAATAGCTGCTAATCAAATTTTCCCCGACATTAAACTTTGAGAAGACCAACTATATGCAGTTCACAACCCATAAGAGATTTCCTTCCAGCATTAGTATAACATATAAAGACATGAAGATCAAAGAGGTTGACAGTGTTGAATTTCTGGGATTGCAGCTCAATAATAAATTCAGTTGGGAAGGGCATACTGCAGAATTCCTTCTGGGGCAACTCATCAAACTGACAAAAGTTTCTAGGGTGCGAAAGTGTGTGATAAGAATCATTAGTTTTGTAAATTCAAGAACACCTTGTAGAAAACTGTTCAAGGGACTTTGTATTCTAACCACTGCTTCTCAGTATACTCATTCTCTAATAAAATTCGTTGCAAGCAATACATTTCTGGTTCCAACCAATACCTCAATACATATTATCAATTCTAGGAATAAGAACAACCTACATAAAGACGTAAAATCACTTATGATGGTCCAAAAAGGGGTCCTACATTCAGGAACACACATTTTCAACGAATTTCCAGCAACCATTAATAACTTTCTTTCAGATAAACCACAATTGAAACAGAATTGAAATAGTTTTTGATAAGCAACTCCTTCTACTCCATAGATGAATTTCTTAACAGAACTGTTAAGCCAGCCTCAGTAAAAATATCTGTTACATTTCAGTTTTGACAATGCTTAGTCACAACAGTCAGGATTAGGTATTCTGTGTATGATAAATTTATTTATAGTGCACGTCAGTGTTTCATTTTGACAGTGTGTTGATTGTGTAAATATTTGCTGTTCCAGTTTGCTGTATTGTATTAACCTACCTCGAATATCTCCTGACAAGTGATCAGGGTAGTAAGTATTATATTTTAATGTTCTATGTTTTCATGTTATACTTTCTGACATGTTCCACACACACGAGAATCATCTCATTTATTGGGTCTGTGGAAGGAAATTGAATCTAACCTAACCTAATCTTTGTATGCAAATGAAAATTATACAATAGCAAGATTGCAGATGGAGTACAGTCGTGCAAAATCTTAAGCTTGATGACAGTGGAAAGGTAAGTAAACGGTATAAGGAGTACAAGAGGGATTTGTTGCATAGAAAGCATGAAAAATCTGATCAGTGGTATGTGAGAATTCCTGAAGATTATATCGACGAATTTATAAGACACACACACGAAGTATGGGGATATTATGGAGTAGACAAATGTTCTGAAGAAATTGCAACACTTTCTTATTTTCCAAATTTGCGAAGGCAAATCCTACAGGTATTAAGAAAGTGTGCAATATGTCAAAAATCAGAACAGTCAATATGTCAAAATAAACTGAGCTACGCACAATACTCACAAGAATCAGAACAGTGAATTTGTCAAAATAAACTGAGCTACACACAATACTTTCAAAAAGCCCTCTAGATATATTATCCCTCGACATAATTGGTCGATAAAAGTGGAATAAGAGAAATAGTATCACTACATATCAAAATATTTGCTGAAACTTCCTGGCAGATTAAAACTGTGTGCCGGACCGTGATTCGATCTCGGGACCTTAAGGCAAAGGTCTGGAACACAGATTTAATCTGCCTGGAAGTTTCATATCGGCGCACACTCTGCTACAGAGTAAAAATCTCATTCTGAAAATGTTTGCTATTGAAAGTGCAACAACCACAAATATCAGAAAAACAACTGAGGAAGACTATTTGAGAAGAATACATAAACCAAAGGTACACAGATTTAATCTGCCTGGAAGTTTCATATCAGCGCACACTCTGCTACAGAGTGAAAATCTCATTCTGAAAATGTTTGCTATTGAAAGTGCAACAGTCACAAATATCAGAAAAACAACTGAGGAAGACTATTTGAGAAGAATACATAAACCAAAGGTACCACTAACTGATAATGCTTCATATTTCGTTGGGCAAAAATGGAAACAATATATGACCCCACAGGGCATAAAACTTGAATAAGTAAGCTTTTTTTCATCCAGAAGCAAGCCCAGTAGAAAGAGTGTTTAAAGAATTTTACCAGTTTCTTAGGACACACACCCCTCACAAACACACCCAGTGGGTAGAATACGTAACTCCCTACATAAGAGTTGTCAATCAGGTTTCATACCTAAAGAACTGATGTTCCAGACAAAACAACCGAATGAGTGGGAGTCGCCCATACTAAAATACCCACTACAGAAAATACACTACAAGGTAAAATCAAACAAGCCATGATTATATTCGGAAAAAGGGCCATGTAAAGAAAGAAAATTTATAATAAGAAACTGAAAGGTGTTGCACAACTTTTTGAAGGGCAGCAAGTCCTCTTACAGTCGCACCCTAAATAAACCAAAATTGACAAACTGAATAAGACGTGGCAATTACTCTATTCAGGACTTTCCAAAATACCCTACCCTGGAACGTACAGATTAGTATATGAGAAAATAGTGAGAGATGAGGGTCTCCACACTCAAAAAGATATAAAAGCTTTTATAGAATGATTACGCAAGGTAGCGATTTTCTTTCTATCACAAGATAATTGTACTATTGTACATATCCCTAAGTGTAATTTTTTTCTTCTGGAGTGTGTTCTATGATAAGGTATTGTGAAAAGGTATAAGTAATTCTTTTGATTTGTACATGTAAGCAGAAAATCACCAGGAATGAGAAGTAATATACCGCTTTATGCGAAGCCAAAGTATAAACAAATTTAGCTTAGGGCTCAGCCGTGAGGGCTCAATAATGCGCACTGACGTCAGCAGTAGGAGAGGAGCCATTAGCCTATGTGCATGCACGACAGACTGGCAGAAGATACAACCGAAAAGAAATGGGATATATACAAGTACATAACTTAACTGGTTATCACTGTTAGCATTCAACCGCGATTTTTATACATATATTTTAACAGCGCGTTTCAAGAGACAATGCACTCATCATCAGGTTGTAAAGTCTATGTCGTGAAATTAAACGGACTAAAAGACAAAATACCATCACAAATAGTTGGGAAGTCCATAGAGTAAAACAGAATTAAAAGTATATTGGACTGTGGGTCCTCGTCTTACATTGAAGTTGTTGACACAAGTTGATGGCTGTCCCATAGCTACCAAGTATGCTGTCGCACTGTGCCGGCTCGGGAGCTGTTGTGGACTGACGTGCCTAGGTGTTGTGGCGTGGTTACAGCCGTGTGCTTGACGGTAACGCTATTATCACGATGCCATACTACGGAACAGTCTCACAAAAGATAGCAAATATTTTTAAGCCATACGATGTTAAAATAGCTTTTCAGACTAATAACCTAGTGAGGTATAGCCTTAAGCACGATTTTGGCGAGAAGAGAAATAAGTTTGAAAGATCGGGAGTTTATAAGATTCAGTGCAGAACTTGTGATGCAAAATATATAGGGCGATCCGGTATAAAGAACATAAAGATGCGTTCAGGTTAGGAAATTATGACAAATCAGCTGTTGCGAACCATATATATGAAACAGGCCATCCCTTTAATAGCATAGAAGATAACGTAGAAATATTGCACGGAGAAAAGAAAGGGAGGAAACTTGATTTACTAGAGGAATTCGAGATAGCTATCCATGAAAAGATACAAAACAATATTCTAAATGCACAAGATAATTTTAAAGAAATGAGATTTTTTAGCGGATTTTTGGAATTATTTTAGGGTAGGTATGCGACTTTAAACTTGTAGTAAGTCACTGACGGAGTTGCGAGAGGCTAACGATGGCAGACCAATGCAATAAGGAAATAAGGCGCCCAATAGCATAGCGTTACCGTCAAACACACGGCTGTAACCACTCCACAACACCTAGGCACGTCAGTCCACAACACCTCCCGAGCCGGCACAGTGCGACAGCATACTTGGTAGCTATGGGACGGCCATCGACTTGTGTCAACAACTTCAATGTAAGACGAGGACCCACAGTCCAATATACTTTTAATTCTGCTTTACTCTATGGACTTCCGAACTATTTGTGATGGTATTTTGTCTTTTTAGTCCGTTTAATTTCATGACATAGACTTTACAACCTGATGATGAGAGCATTGTCTCTTGAAACGCGTTGTTAAAATATATGTATAAGATTCGCGGTTGAATGCTAGCAGTGATAACCAGTATAACAACAACTGCTACCTCGACTCAATAATGGATTATATTAAATACCTAACTTAAATACGAAGTAAACGGAACTACTAAGCAATTATACCTTCTGTCTAAGAGATAAGGAACCTGTTTATATATGTACACAGAGATTTTATTAAATACTAAGCTAAATACAAAATATTTACAAGCAAAAGGAAGCATTATGAAGAAATATAAGAGTAAGCTAAGGAGAAACGATAATATACCGTAGTGACTGTCAAGTAGTTCTCTTTGCAGGGTAAACGCTCATAAAGGGTAACAGAATAAACGAATGTCTATACATTTTAACGAGGTATAGAAATATCTGTGCACGGATGTAATGACCAGATGTAGCAGTGGCCATGGAGCTATGTAATGCAATTAGTTTTAAGTTTTTTCTTTGTCATAAGGCAATGAAAAATGTGCATCGTCACAGTGTAACTCTGTGACATTTACCAGAACCCATTCACTGCAAAGTACACATAAACATTTAAGCATGCGATTTTACAAAAACCAATTAATTTTTATCATCTCACATGAAAGCATAAATAATGACATTTCCAGGTATTAGAGAAAGATAAGCCTATGTTGAAATTCTTTCATAATTATCACTAAGCTAAACGTGAATTCAAGTAAACACTAGTCAACACCACTATCAGATGAAGTAACAACACGATAGTACATGAATGATTACTCAGTACACATCATTTCCATGAAATAAGAGTTCCTTGGCAACTTGTCCATGATTGTACGAGTAACACTTACTCAGAAATCCTTGAACCAATAGAGGAGTACTATGTTTCTTCCTTCCCAAACAAAGGAGGCGGCGCCAAGCGTAGTTAGGCTAGCAATGCATAACGTTTTAGTCCTATTTTGAATGTCATTCTCCCTCCTGTTCATGAAGAAGAAATGAGCTTCCATAAGTGATAAAAGCCTTTCTGTAATTTGAAGTATAAATGTATCACATGCATGTATTATACCATAATATTGTGTTATGTAATTAATTTGTATATTTGATGTGAACAACTATAAGTTGTAACTAACAAACAAACTATAGTAAAAGAACGCAGTTAATGAAAAATTTATGACATTTTAAAACATAAGAAATTTATGTTCATAGCATAAGTGATGGATGGAATGTCAGTCAAAGGTAAAAGCTATCATGTTATATTTGTTGTAAGTACTTGTATGAAGTTTCATTGGGAAACCAAACTCCATGTAAAGGAGTGAACTTTCACGATAAGCAATTTATATAATGTTTGGGGTGGCTTTATGAGTCTTTCAAAAATATGTACATAGAAAAGCACTGTAAGTCTTCATACCATGTGAACATACAGTGTGGGGGAAATTGTGTAGGCACATTTATTTAAAACATGAATGAAACAGCGTTATTGACAGAAGCAAAGACCGACCATAAGTGTTGGCAAATACATTACTTATCACTAAACAGCAAAAATCCTTTTTTTTTCAGGTACAGAGATAAAATATATTGGACCTAACTAATTTTGACTTGCTGAATATGAAAATGCAGTTAGATTTTAGCCATCACCCTCCAATTTTTCGTTACGGGAGTTTTTGAATGCCTGTATCTAAAAAACAGAGACTAGGGTAGTGTACACTAAATTTAGACAATATATAACATACTTAATGCCGTAAAACTCTCTTACTCTAGTGTCCTGGGTCTAATGTACATTTTTACAAAAAAACTGGAACATTCATTTGCTTGATGATGATGTTGATGGTGGAGGGTTGAGTCTCTTTGATGACAACTTCCCTCTGTGGGGTATACATCCTGCACACTTCAAAAACCAGGGGAGAAGTGGTGGAGGGAAACGAGGCAGGTTGGAGGAATGGGTATGTTGATGTCATGTGAGGTTTCTACATTAACCCCCTCCCGCCGGGGTACGAGTGGGAGATCCCCCAGTGAGAGTTGATATCCTGAGCAAATTTGACAAGAATGCAGACTGTTCTCATTACCTTCTTACTACCCTACTGACAGGGCAATCTTTGAAATGTCAATAAGTAATGTGCTTCTGACCAGGGACGCATTGCATCTTATTTGAAGTCTTTGTTTTATGTAATGTGCTGTCACCTGGGGTGCCTGGTAGCTGGAAGCTATGGATGGATAAGTGGTGTTAATGCCTTTGTGGTTGGTAATCATTGGACCATTGGGGTCTGAGAAGGTGTAAAAGAGATAGAATGCAAAGTGGTCAGCGTTCCTAAGGTTTTCAGCTAAGGTATAACTGCTCTGGAGGCGTGGGTAGTGAGGGATGAGAAGACTGGCAGTGAGTACGTGGAATGCTTTTGAGTGTTTGGAAGAGTAAGTTGAGTATAGTGCATGTAGGCACCAGCACTGGCGTTTTTAGCATTGCATAAGTATTAGATGTGTCTCTGTATTTTCCGACGGCGTGTGAGTGTATTCAAGTCACATGTTCTTATGAAGAATTAGTATTAGCGATGAGGTTCTTGCAGAAGAAATAAGGTTGTAGGAGGAGAGAGTGTGACAACGAGCGTGTATGGCCTTGGTAGGAATGTAGGTGGTTGCAGCATCTGATGACATCTGCTGCAGGGAGGACGCGTTATGGGGGAAATAGTTAGGATGCTGAAAGTTTAGTGGGTAGATCCAGTGTGCGTATCTAAGGTTTGACAGTAGGGTTTCCAGCTGGCTCAGGAGAAGTCAGGGATAACTTTTGGAGCGATATTGGGGATGGGATGCACGGGGATGAGGTTGGGTGTAGGTGACGAGAACAGTTGGTGTCACTTTCAATTGGATAGAACACTTAGTGATGTAGTGAGGCGCCGAGTTGACTGCTGCAGCAGTGAAGATGAAGGCAGCGATGTAACTGTGTGGCATTGAGAAGTGGCAAGACTGCGGTGCCGACAATGACGACGTTCTACAATGTGAAATGTTGATGAACTCACATGCATTTACACAAACACCGAAGTCTCTAAGGCACAAATAGAAACAGGAACTAGCACTAGTACCAAGCACAGGAGAGTAACGCTACCAGTCTAACAAGGACAGTAAGGTAGGTGATCGGAAACGATTGGCATGACAATAGCGGTTTGACTGCTGTGGATGAACTAAAGTGCCATCGTCAACCACTCCCTCAGTGCTGAGGACTTGTTTAAATACGTCCTCTGGGTTTTCCTTATGCACTATTGCCATGTTCATGTATCCAGTTCTGCCAAACCTCTTACTGCTTAGCTTGAATTACTTCCATATCTCCACGAATCAAAATATTTTGAGTATTTATCATACAGGTTCTGACTTCTTTGCGTGCCGTCATTTGAAAAAGAATTGTTCTCAATATCTTCAATAATATTTGTTACGACCAAATCATTCCTGGTGCACACGGATTGAGTTGGGCATGGCCCGCGTTTCCGTTAGCTGGATATAGAAACCAATAAGGTGAGAACAAAAGGAGATATCTGTCTTCTCTCAATATTATTTAAAATTTCGATATCTTATCTACATTTCAAGCACATCAATGTATGAACTACAATCAACCACACACAAAGCCTACGTAATGCGTTTCTACTTCTGCAAACTCTTTAAAATTGGGTGCAATAGCTGCCTAGGACTCCATTCAGGTGAGGAAGGAACCTATTTAAGATATGAGGGATGACGTGCACGCAATGAGATAAAGTGAGCTAATGAACGAACGTATGTCTCACAACAGCTGCACGAAGAGAAGAGGAGAACAATCACGTGCCACAAAGTCTATTTTTATGGTTTTGACCCAGTGCAATTTTCTCGACATAATACAGCTGTGTTAATTGTCGATTACAGCGCCATCTTTCGCGTGACGTCAATGTGTTACGTAGAAAAGTTACATATTTTTTTCCGTAGAATCTAAGTCTACACTATGAACGTGATGTTCCTATTTAACGTTTCAAACTTGCCATCGGGCCAGCCTGCAGATCGTGGGGTAGGCAAGTCAACATTGGTATCGCCGTACAGCATTTTTAAAATAATTGAAACCGTATTTTTTCGTTTTGTTAATCCGATGTGTAGTTTTGAGAAATTTCTTTGTCTCAGATGAAAAAGAACTCAGCCCGTTTATAAAGTATATTTGTGTAAAATTGACGTGCAGATTGGAAAGATTTCTCAAAATAAAGGAAAGGAACAATTACAAGGGACAGAAAAACTAAGCATGATCTGGGCTCAAAAAACTCTGTAGATATCGATTATATGTCTCCATAACTACCGAGATTTGTAGTAGGAATAGGAACTCAATGGTTATTTACGGTACTGTTAAAATAATGCCTAATATACATCTCGTTATGCAGATTGTAGGAAAACGTTTTCATTACAATGGCGAAAATTGAACGAATAGATAACTGTGAAAACCATCGAACAATCAATCTAGTGTATTTCGCTTGTAACAATACACACAACAGTTGAACGTGGTATTTAAGGAAGTTCAACACGTTTCAGAAATACCTGCTGCCAGTGGTAGAAATAAGAATAAAGAAAAATCAGGATTTTAGGGCATTATGTACCTTAAATAAAGCCTTTGACAATGTGATAAATATAGCCATGAGATTCGAGTAGATGAAGGGACAGGTGATTAATCTACGATATCTGCGGAGACATCATGGGAGTGAAAAATGTTGCTGATCAGAGGGTTCGAAGGTAATAACACAATAGTAGGATAACTGAAACCATAAACAGTTCTAGGAGTACCAATATACACAATGGAAGAAACAAGAAAATATTAGTAAAATGACTCTGGGATACAATACTGTCTACCAATAAAGATTCAACTTTCACATTAAAATTTAAAACGGAATTCAAGGAGTGCCTGAAGGTAAACAGCTGATGAAGTTGTCTGGCCACTCGTTATCAAAGGAGAGTGCCGTATAACACTACATAAGTTTGAAAATGTTCCACTGCAATAACTCGTAAGATGTTTGGAATATCTAGCTACTGGGTAAATAGCACTCATGGTAATGTTGCGTTATACGTTAACATGGATAAATATAGGAAAGGAACATTTCTTACATTACACGTAGTAAACTGATGGAATCGTATACTGTATTCAACCTGAGAGATTTTGTAAGTGTCTCTCAAATCCAGTAACAGAAAGACGTTGGTGACAAAACATATGTACGAATGTTTGCATTTTCTTTCAAAGTCATATCAGCCGCACGTCTCGCTTTTTATTCTAATGTTTCCATTGCATCTGCTACTAACGAGGACTCAGAATACGTGGTTTGATATTATCGTTGCATTTATACAGCATTTGAGACACGGAACCTTCATGAAACGATGCATCATTTGTCCGCATATGGCTGCACAACGGCATCTCATTATTATTATTATTATTTATGTTGGTACCGGAAAATGCATGTTTCGTTTGTCTACCTCTTATCCATTGACGAATTTTCCGTTACAAATAATAGCAGATGACCATCTTATTGCTGATTTGGATATCGATGTATTTCAGTCGACGAATTCAAGAGAACGGAACTGTGATATGCAAAACAATTGTGGAATCTAGAATGAGATTTTCACTCTGCAGCGGAGTGTGCGCTGATATGAAACTTCCTGGCAGATTAAAAGTGTGTGCCGGACCGAGACTCGAACTCGGGACCTTTGCCTTTCGCGGGCAAGTGCTCTACCAACTGAGCTACCCAAGCACGACCAACGCCCCGTCCTCACAGCCTTACTTCTGCCAGTACCTAGTCTCCTACCTTCCAAACTTTGCAGAAGCTCTCCTACGAAACTTTGGAAGGTAGGAGACTAGGTACTGGCAGAAGTAAGGCTGTGAGGACGGGCCGTGAGTCGTGCTTGGGTAGCTCAGTTGGTAGAGCACTTGCCTGCGAAAGGCATAGGTCCCGAGTTCGAGTCTCGGTCCGGCACACAGTTTTAATCTGCCAGGAAGTTTCAATTGTGGAATCTAATTTTGGACATAGGCTGTACAATAATCGAATTCTACTGTCACTAAGCGGAAATTAATACACGCAACGTGCAAGATTATAGATTTCCACGAGTTCAATTGGAGCCATACCGTGTGATACAGATGTAGGGAACATCCCCACAAATGCATGGATCCCCTGAGGGGAAAAATCTTTCTACCTACGTAAACACGTTCTGCCGTTAATGAACTGTTCTCTCACGTCTTGCTTCCTGTATTACGTGAGGTATATTTGACGTTCCACAGTCAACAGATGTTTGTGGATGTGTCACTCACATTAAACAAGCAGCCAGTCTCGCGTAATTTTTGAAATAAATTTAAATTGAATACTGCGTCATACAACGATAACAGTGCCGTTATTCCTATTGCATAAAATGTTTGTTAAAAGCCATCGCAAATTTTTCGCAGGGTGCTGTCGCCAGAAATATCATACGTATCCCAACGTGAAGAGATCCGTCTTGCTCACGATGGATTAAAAATCTTTCTTTTATATTATGCTTTAATCCATTAAACACAATGCTTAATAATTCTTTCTGTGGTGCTTGATGCTCTCGGATAGCTGCCTATGTGCAACGGCAGCGTACACATTGATAGATTTACTATTAATAAAAAACTTTACCTCTGGCCTAATATGAATTGAAAAATATTAGAAGATGCCGTTTTCAGATTATTGAGATTATACTTTTTAATACTTTTAGCATCAAGTGACTGTTAAAAGAACTTACATGATTTTTGTCATCAATGGCGTCGCTGCAATAATGAGCGTACACAAAAAGGCTAGAGCAACATTTAATTATTACGTAACTGAATAATATGCAGGATAGGTATTAGCTATTGAGAAAAACACATATTAACATAATAAATTGCATATATATTGAACAAAATGCTATTATTACTAGAGATAATTGTCTCAGTTACAGACCGAGAACAACAAGCGTCGTCAGCTAGAACATTAGACTCGATAAGACAATGATACAAAAAATGCGCTCAATCGTCTTATACAAATAGACAAAAATCGTAATAAAACTTGCTGTTCTCAGAGCGCAGATCACGCTTCCATTGTTGAGTGTCGAAAACTTATTTATACTCTGTTTTACCGGAGGCTATGATATACCATACCGTACTCGCAGCTAATCTCAAAGTCAAGACAAGCGGAAAGGTTGTCATGTTAGTAGCATCTTTGGTGAAGCTTAGGAAATCCTTGTTCTAATTCACCTATATGGACCGAAGGAGTAAACACTGATACTGTCATCAATGTGACAATGTAGTCCCCTAGTTTCCCCAGACTCTCATCAGTAGACACGCTTTTTTGTATCAGGACAGGTAGTGCTGTACTGACAGTAGTCAAGCAGTACACATCGTACGCCCGATGAAGGTTATCTGCAATATTGACCGAAGCGTTGACAGCATCAATGTGTGATGTGGTAGAAAGCTTTACTGAGATGAATGTGAAAAATCAAACCTACACTGAAGTGTAATTTTCCCGGTATACCTTCAGAATGTAAATAAGCTATATCAGACATTGGTGGAATAAGACCATACTAAAATATATCCTCAAGCTGTATCACAGTTTCCCTGTGCTGTAATCAGTGTTTTTTACCAGAAGGAGAAGACCGAGAGTTGCAGTATCAGTGGCTAGTCTCAAACAAAACTATATCTTCGAGACAAAGTTTTGGCGAACGGTGTCAGCAAAGAGTCCGGATGCAAGAAGAGCAACGGAGCAGTTCCTTATCTAGACTAAGGAGGCGACGTTGAGCTCCCGCGGGCCGGAAGCGGTCCGGCGATTTATCAGCTGCACAGTGGCACAGTGAGAGCGGACAACAGTGTGCGTCGCTGCGAGTGTGTGGCGGAGGGTGGGTTGGTGTCGGGGCTGACCTGGCCGCGCTGCCCAATCGGCGAGCCTGATTGATGGCTCCTTCGGGGATAAAAACCGAGAGCTGCGCGGCCAGCCGGAAGGCGGCAGATATTGTGCGCGATAGGACAGCCAATATGGTGCCGACACAGCGCGCCCGCACCACCCGTGATCGATGCTCCAGAGCACGCACGGGCCGCCGCTTGCGTGGCAGCCACACACACACACACACACACACACACATTCGCACTGACAAGGATGCTCACTCACGCACTGCCTCATGTGGACAATCCAGTACAGATTCGCTTCAACTCTGCTGCTACATCAGAAGCCAGTCAGAGGTTCGTCCGGAACGGGTTGGTAAGTCCGAATAATGGATGTTTCATAAAGGACTTAACATTTTTGAAAACTCATAGCCATTTATTCATTTAACTTAGAGACATAGGTTTGGTGCCATTTTATAGCGAGATAGACGAAGTTGTTTACCTTATACCTAAACAGGTTCAGTGTAACCTCCTCGATTATGTGGCACATAGCCCATATGAAGTCACCGTAATATAAATTTTTGTCGAAGAGTAAATCATTAATAACATTGTACTCGGAACTTATTCCACATCTATCATATACATTGATCGTACTCCATGAAGATCTGTTTCAGCGCTAAAATGCGTCTCGCCTTCCTAGGCAATCCTGTCGATCCTCAACAACCATACCTAAGCTCATGCTAATCGTTCTAGCTGAAAGAGGATGACCGGCAAAACAGAAAGAATGCCGTCTCGGCTAAGCGTGGACGCGCTCGGTAAGCTTAAGCTCTCCACTGACGTAGCAGTCTATCTGTGACGCCTGCGAATACGACGGTATGTTATATGACACCCATAATTCTACTTTCACGATTCTCTGGGCCCTAGCAGTGCCGTGAAAATAGGGAAAATAATTCGCTTGAGATTAGACGTACCACTGAATTAAATTCTGCACTTAAAATAAACATTTCCGCTCTTTAATCGTGACATTTATTTTTATTTGTTTTATTCATTGATTTATTTAACGTGGCAAGATTAGGGCCATCAGGCCCTTTCTTACTTCTATCCAAGCATTCGACTTATTTCACTTTCATATGTTATAGTAGGCATGTTAACCTACATCTAGTAAAAAAGGTGAAATAAACAACTGCAAAGGCACACTTGGAAAAATACATACATATACAGTTAATATTAGTAGATGATGAGTACTGCTATAATTAGACATTATGATAAAGACAGATTTTAGATAGGAGTGCTAGCAGCAGGTGGGATGAGGGAGACTGATGGTGAAGAGAGGAGGAGAATAGGGACATGATAAAACATAATTAATGAAATATAAAGGAAAAGAATATTGCGCGGCTAATAGAGTAGATGAAGAGGAAGAAGATAAAGGAGCAAATAGGAGACACTAGCTTTGCTATTTGACATTGGGGAGGATTGGCCTTGTACATCAAGTTTGTGGAAAACGTTATGAGCAGGATAGTAGGAAATGCTACAACTTCTTAAAAACAGAAGGTGATTAAATTTTGCGCAACGTAAGGGGCAGTTTGTTCCAAAGGCGGACAGCGGCAACTGAGAAGTAGTTTGCAAAAGTTTCTGTTTTGTCAGTGGTCACCGTTAGGATTACAAATAACAGTGACCTCGTGATTCGACTATGATGGCATGAAAGGTATTCAACCTCTGCCATAGTCTACGCTCGTAATTAACAAAACGTTCCGGGCTGTTATGCCGTGATCGAATGGATTTCACATCTAAACACAACGTCTTCAAGCGGGACCGTAGCTTCTTTGAGTGTCCGATTCACATCCTGGTTCGCTATTCTCCACAGATGGGGACGAAAGGTTGGGCTTAAATGCGAAATCCATTCGACCGTGGCATAATAGCCCGGAAAATTTTATTTATTGTGACATTTACGGCGGTGAAAGTTTACATTCTACAGTAGTCTAAGCTCATATTTCTTGAAACAGAGATTACTAAGGTCTTCCTGTACGAGATTTCCTTCATGAATCACCCGCCAGAGATGTCAGACATGCAGAAAATTCTAAATTGTATATATACCTGCGAAATCCACTCTCCCAGGGCCGGATCTCCAGTGCGTAAAACAGCTTCAAACAGCAGATTACTTTACAAATGAATTAACACATGGGCGAGAATAAGTTAAATGAAGACATGAATTTATGTTTGAAGTTTGTTGGAAGTTGCTAAGTGCTCTCACATCAGACAATGGATCAGTGCAGTCTGCACTGACGTCCGTATGTGTGCGGTGGAGGGTAGCGGGAGGCGGCAAGAGAGGGAGCACTTGCCTTCTCCCTTGAATGTGAGCACAAACAGTCATTACAGAATTCTCTAGAATTTCTAGCAATCACCTGCAGCTCCGCTGAACTTCTGACGGCTACTATTGTTGGTTTAGTAATTCCTGCGTATCTTGCGTTTTGGTTGTTGTCAGGCTGTTCAACGAAAATTATGCAGTTCGTTGGTGCGGCTGCGATTTCGGCGCTGATCTGCAGTCAAGAATGATGCGAATCTGCGCAGAATCGCGCTGAAAAAGTGCCTTCAGTCTGTCGTTTCCTCGTTCAGCTCTCATCGAGCTGGAGGACGTATCCCGTGAAACACGGTAACGCACATATTCTATCGCAGATTCCCAGAACACAAACATGACAGAAGTATTTGTGCCTGGCATCCGTCCCCGAGTCCATAAGGACCCTCGTTTTAATGGATGACGGAATCACAACCAGTAGTTTACCATTTGTCTGTGGAAAAAGAAAACTCATGATGCCCTGAAGACTCTGAGTTCAGACTGACACGACAGGGCTATTGTTGTACGCTTGGAGGAACGCACTCACGCATTATTGCAGGTTTTTGATCTACACTTAATCACAAATACTTAAATCAAAAATAAATAAATAAATAAAAATGGTTCAAATGGCTCTGAGCACTATAGGACTTAACTTCGGGGGTCATAAGTCCCCTAGAACTTAGAACTACTTAAACCTAAATAACCTAAGGACATCACACACATCCATTCCCGAGGCAGGATTCGAACCTGCGACCGTAGCGGTCGCGCGGTTCCAGACTATAACGCCTAGAACCACTCGGACACTTCGGCCGGCTAAATAAATAAAAATAACGTTTTCTGTAACAGAAGAGTGGGGAGGAAATCGTGAAATGAATATCGAAGAAATATGGTCTCTAGGACTGTAGCCCTCTCAAAACCTACGGGTACAACACGGCGTCACACCCAGTCACAATTACAGAGCATGAAATAAATTGGAGGAACTCAGACTAACTTGGTGCAGTTCTAGACTGCTGAAAGTTGATTCTGCTGGACGGTTCGACTACGGTTTTGCGAGGTTTCTCGGAGTCGACCAACGGTATACTGAACCGGTCTGCACTTTACCCAACCAACCCAAAATTTGTAGCTTTAAAAATATCTTTTACTTATCATCAGTTATCCCAGTCACCCCTAAGAAATATTAACCGTGAATGTAATCCAGTTAATATCAAAACATAAAGAAATGTGAAGGTTTAAAAACCAAGCCAAGTATTACAGATATCATCAAAGTTAAATAAGCATTTTTCAAAATTTATTCCCAGTTTCTCCACTCCGACAAATATTAATGTGGAATTTTTCTTGATATGGAATAGATTTTCTTATTAATTCCTACTTCTTTCCTACTTCAGATTTTTCATTTAAATTTCAATAGTGTGAATAGACTATTTTTCTCAATATTTTGTAGTTTTATTGCACAACTCATCGGATAGCATGGATTTAGTGGTATGACAATGTAATTTCAGATCGTTAAACCAAGAAGGAGTTATTCCTATTATTACTGACAGCATAAAAAGCTGTACATTGCATGTACTAATGAAATATTCTTAAGATTTTGTACCGAAGTAACCCACCTTATATTACTTAGTAGATAACTGTTAATATTTTGTGATACAGTAATTTTTGTCCATTTATTGTCAAATTTACTTATTGGAGCACGGCACCTTTTTAAAATCATAGAATCAATTGATATTAAGGATGGCATGTTTTGAATCTTGTCCCGTCTTGGAAAAATTTCCATGGACGCCCATAATGGTTTGTTATCTGCACACAGTTTTAAGAACAAGCGTTTTATACACATTTCAGTGTTTGTGACGTCATTTCTCGTGAACTATCTTTTGTTCATGTCATGCATTGTGCAGAAATTTTATTGCATCGACAAGGAAAATGTAGCAATTTACAATTTTTTTGCATTCATAATTTTATGGAAGCTGTCGGGGAGAGAAAGTTTCTTTGAGGTTTGAAATTATTTGTGGCGTTAGTTGGTAGTCTAGGTGCTCTCCTTCTCAAATACGGGTCAAATGTAGCCTGGTTGTTTTGCGAGCCGTGAGTTACAGTGCCTTAAGACATATAGACTGTTTCTATTGTAATAGACGTATTAATGTGTTAAGGCTTTAACGTAAAGAAATACCTTTTAATGAGTCGATTATGGCCTCATATTAAATTTTAAATTCCGTCAATAACCACGCGACATATTGAAAATAAGATTTTTGTTCCCCTGGAAGTCGTTAGACAGACAACGTGCCACTGTTGTTATGCACCGAGCACCAGGTTAGCCGCTTGTGACATAAATTTCTGCCGCGCAGGGTAGCCGGGCTGTCTATGGGCGCCTTGTCACGGTGCGCACGGCTCCCCCCGTAGAAGGTTCGAGTCCTTCCTCGGGCATGGGTGTGTGTGTTGTCCTTAGCGTAAGTTTAAGTTAGATTCGCCGTCGGGCTGGGCTAGCACTTGGATGGGTGACCATCCGGTCTGCCGAGCGCTGTCGGCAAGTGGGGTGCACTCAGCGCTTGTGAGGCAAACTGAGGAGCTACTTGATTGGGAAGTAGCGGCTCCGGTCTTGGAAACTGACATACGGCCGGGAGAGCGGTGTGCCGACCACATGCCCCTCTACATCCGCATCCATTGCCGCCTGTGGGCTGAGGATGACACGGCGGCCGGTCGGTACCGTTCGGCCTTCATGGCCTGTTGGGGAGGAGTTTTAGTTTAGTTTAAGTTAGATTAAGTAGTGCATAAGCTTACTGATCGATGACGTCAGCAGTTTGGTCCCATAAGACCTTACCACTAATTTACTAACTTTCAATAAATTTCTATCTCTGTTTTCTGACATTCCCTTAAATTATCGCCCTTACCTACCACTTGTGCCGATCACTCATACTGCTAAACCAGCATCCTCCAGCACAGTATAATACACACTGTACATTCGTCATTTAGCCACGTCTACATTCGTACAGAGATCTTTATCAGAGCACTGCCGACCAACCGAGTTGCGTTCGTTAGTTGTGCAGTTTCCGTATACAGTCATACGGCTATCACGTGTTCGGATATTTCTCCACCGACTGCCGGTGATCGTATACAGGTATCGCATTGGTCCCGCAGCTCACATGACGCCATTGGTCACATCTCGACGAGAGGACGGCGCTGGGAGCATCATTGCGGCGGTGCGGCGCGTTGCGAAATTAACGCGACGCTACGTTGGCTCGGTAGAGCAGCAGTGGCGTAGGCGGGAAAGGCCGCGGTAAACGCGTGCGAGGCATTTGTTGCCTCAATCACGGGGGCGCTCGTCCGCCACGCATAACGAGCTTACACATTCCTCGCACGTGCCTCGTGCACGCACCGGATTTCAGTCATTATCCGCGCTATCTCTGCTCTCCTCATCCATTAGACGACAAGCATGTTAGGATCTTTTGCGTGGTGTTCGTAATGTTTTCTAAATGTATTCTTCAGCTTACTGACCGACAAGAGAGCAATGTACACTGACGCCCATTGAAGCTACAGTACTGCGAAGGATAGCAAATAACAAAATATTCCTTTTCGTGTGCATACAGTACGGTAAGCAGAATACGCTAATAAATGGTTGGTGATCTGGGTAGGCAGGATAATACGTTTAGCAGATAACGGCAATCTCTGACAGCAAAAGTATCTCTGATCATGCTGGCCACAAGCGTATGTATACACTTTTTTTTGATCATCAGTCTACTGACTGGTTTGATGCGGCCCGCCACGAATTCCTTTCCTGTGCTAACCTCTTCATCTCAGAGTAGCACTTGCAACCTACCTCCTCAATTATTTGCTTGACGTATTCCAATCTCTGTCTTCCTCTACAGTTTTTGCCCTCCACAGCTCCCTCTAGTACCATAGAAGTCATTCCCTCATGTCTTAGCAGATGTCCTATCATCCTGTCACATCTCCTTATCAGTGTTTTCCACATATTCCTTTCCTCTCCGATTCTGCGTACAACCTCCTCATTCCTTACCTTATCAGTCCACCTAATTTTCAACATTCGTCTATAGCACCACATCTCAAATGTTTCGATTCTCTTCTGTTCCGGTTTTCCCACAGTCCATGTTTCACTACCATACAATGCTGTACTCCAGACGTACATCCACAGAAATTTCTTCCTCAAATTAAGGCCGTGATTTGATATTAGTAGACTTCTCTTGGCCAGAAATGCCTTTTTGGCCATAGCGAGTCTTCTGTTGATGTCCTCCTTGATCCGTCCGTCATTGGTTATTTTACTGCCTAGGTAGCAGAATTCCTTAACTTCGTTGCCTTCGTGACCATCAGTCCTGATGTTAAGTTTCTCGCTGTTCTCATTTCTACTACTTCTCATTACCTTCGTCTTTCTCCGATTTACTCTCAAACCATACTGTGTGTTCATTAGACTGTTCATTCCGTTCAGCAAATCATTTAATTCTTCTTCACTTTCACTCAGGATAGCAATGTCATCAGCGAATCGTATCATTGATATCCTTTCACCTTGTATTTTAATTCCACTCCTGAACCTTTCTTTTATTTCCATCATTGCTTCCTCGATGTACAGACTGAAGAGTAGGGGTGAAATGCTACAGCCTTGTGTTACACCCTTCTTAATACGAGCACTTCGTTCTTGATCGTTCACTCTTATTATTCCCTCTTGGTTGTTGTACATATTGTATATGACCCGTCTCTCCCTATAGCTTATCCCTACTTTTTTCAGAATCTCGAACAGCTTGCACCATTTTATATAGTCGAACGCTTTTTCAAAGTCAACAAATCCTATGAAAGTGTCTTGATTTTTCTTTAGCCTTGCATCCATTATTATCCGTAACGTCAGAATTGCCTCTCTCGTCCCTTTACTTTTCCTAAAGCCAAACTGATCGCCACCTAGCGCATTCTCAATTTTCTTTTCCATTCTTCTGTATATTATTCTTGTAAGCAGCTTCGATGCATGAGCTGTTAAGCTGATTGTGCGATAATTCTCGCACTTGTCAGCTCTTGCCGTCTTCGGAATTGTGTGGATGATGCTCTTCCGAAAGTCAGATGGTATGTCGCCAGACTCATATATTCTACACACCAACGTGAATAGTCGTTTTGTTGCCACTTCCCCCAACGATTTTAGAAATTCTGATGGAATGTCATCCATCCCTTCTGCCTTATTTGACCGTAAGTCCTCCAAAGCTCTTTTAAATTCAGATTCTAGTACTGTATCCCCTATCTCTTCTACATCGACTCCTGTTCCTTGTTCTATCACATCAGACAAATCTTCACCCTCATTGAGGCTTTCAATGTATTCTTTCCACCTGTCTGCTCTCTCCTCTGCATTTAACAGTGGAATTCCCGTTGCACTCTTAATGTTACCACCGTTGCTTTTAATGTCACCAAAGGTTGTTTTGACTTTCCCGTATGCTGAGCCTGTCCTTCCGACAATCATATCTTATTCGATGTCTTCACATTTTTCCTGCAGCCATTTCGTCTTTGCTTCCCTGCACTTCCTGTTTATCTCATTCCTCAGCGACTAGTATCTCTGTATTCCTGATTTTCCCGGAATGTGTTTGTACTTCCTCCTTTCATCAATCAACTGAAGTATTTCTTCTGTTACCCATGGTTTCTTCGCAGCTACCTTCCTTGTACCTAAGTTTTCCTTCCCAACTTCTGTGATGGCCCTTTTTAGAGATTGCCATTCATCTTTAACTGTACTGCCTACTGCGCTATTCCTTATTGCTGTATCTATAGCGTTAGAGAACTTCAAACGTATCTCGTCATTCCTTAGAACTTCCGTATCCCACTTCTTTGCGTATTGATTCTTCCTGACTAATGTCTTGAACTTCAGCCTACTCTTCATCACTAATGTATTGTGATCTGAGTCTATATCTGCGCGTGGGTACGCCTTACAATCCAGTATCTGATTTCGGAGTCTCTGTCTGACCATGATGTAATCTAATTGAAATTTTCCCGTTTCTCCCGGCCTTTTCCGAGTATACCTCCTCCTCTTGTGATTCTTGAACGGGGTATTCGCTATTACCAGCTGGAACTTGTTACAGAACTCACTTAGTCTTTCTCCTCTTTCATTACTTGTCCCAAGCCCATATTCCCCTATAACCTTTTCTTCTACTCATTCCCCTACAACTGCATTCCAGTCGCCCATGACTATTAGATGTTCGTCCCCCTTTACATACTGCATTACCCTCTCAATATCCTCACACACTTTCTCCATCTGTTCATCTTCAGCTTGCGACGTCGGCATGTATACCTGAACTATCGTTGTCGGTGTTGGTCTGCTGTTGATTCTAATTAGAACAACCCGGTCACTGAACTGTTCACAGTAATACACCCTCTGCCCTACCTTCCTACTCATAACGAATCCTTCACCCGTTATACCATTTTCTGCTGCTGTTGATATTACCCGATACTCATCTGACCAGAAATCCTTGTCTTCCTTCCACTTCACTTCACTGACCCCTACTATATCTAGATTGAGCCTTTGCATTTCCCTTTTCAGATTTTCTAGTTTCCCTACCACGTTCAAGCTTCTGACATTCCACGCCCCGACTCGTAGAACGTTATCCTTTCGTTGATTATTCAATCTTTTTCTCATGGTAACTTCCCCCTTGGCAGTCCCCTCCCGGAGATCCGAACGGGGGACTATTCCGTAATCCTTTGCCAATGGAAAGATCATCATGACACTTCTTCAAATACAGGCCACATGTCCTGTGGATACACGTTACGTGTCTTTAATGCAGTGGTTTCCATTGCCTTCTGCATCCTCATGTCGTCGGTCATTGCTGATTCTTCCGCCTTTAGGGGCAATTTCCCAGCCCTAGGACAAGAGAGTGCCCTGAACCTTTATCCGCTCCTCCGCCCTCTTTGACAAGGCCGTTGGCAGAATGGGGCTGACTTCTTATGCCGGAAGTCTTCGGCCGCCAACGCTGATTATTTATCAAAATTTAGGCAGTGGCGGGGATCGAACCCTGGACCGAACACGTATTGATTATGAATCAAAGACGCTACCCCTAGACCACATTTTTTTTCTTTTTTTTTCTTTTTATACCCCGACCGGGACTCCAACCCGGGATCTCCTGCTTACATGGCAGACGCTCTATCCATCCTTTCTTTTTTTTTTTTTGACCTTTGCCTTTCACTTTTTTTTTGTCTATATGTGACCCCTACACCACATTTTTTTTAACATTTGCTCCAATTTGTAATAAGAATTGAATGAACAAAGTGTATATCATTGCTAGGCCGCCGTAGCGCAATATGAGAAATGAAATGTCTTCTTGAGTTTGTTTGTTTTTTTTGGGCCAAGTAGTAAACATAAACTTTTATGGTGCACAAAAGACTTTCACTTCATAATTGAAGGAAGGTTGCTCCGCCACTCTGCGAGAGAAGGGAAATGTGAAAGCGAAAATGGGAAAGAAAAAAATGCCTTCTGCATTGGTGAGCATCTGAATAGTATCGTAAAATTCCGACACGTACTAAAGTCCCAGGAAGCAAATGGGATTCATACATACAGGTCACTGGCAACCTCTGCGATCCGAAATATTGTATTTGAAGCATTTAACCGTTAATTATGATGTTCAGCATATTTCCAAATATCCTCCTGTAGTCACAGTGTTGTCTCATTTTAAAGTGTTCAATTTCTATGTAAGAATAATAGTCGAGGAAAGTAGCATGCCTATTCTGTATAATAAACGATGCTGTGTGGCCCATGATCCACGTTGCAGCGTTGTTTTTTGCTCGTGGATATCTCAGTTTTTGTGGCTGAATGATCTCTAATAGATCTACACCACAGGGCGTCGTACGGTCTATCACCGACAATCGTTGACGAAGAAATGTAGTAATTTCTTCTGCATGTCCGCACGTGAACCTATGAAGAAGCGTATCGACCCTTCCGCATGCGTCACAGTTGGGCGTTGGATGAAGGCCAATTTTATGTAGCTTTTCATTCGTTGCTACTTTATCGTTGACTGTTAGATACCAGTCGGCTACGACGCGTGACGGTAACACGTCGCTGTGCACATTCCGCCATACTATACTCCAATGTGTATATGGATGTTTATCTTAGAGACGATTCCTGTGGTTTGTTGTCGTGAGAAGGCCATAAAGCTTCCTGTTCGTCAGGTTTGCGTTATCGACGATGTTGTGTCGAATGTAGCTCATTTCCATGTAGTACAGTCGCACATGTCGGTAAGAAAGTGGAAAGCCGGCGATATTAACGGGTGGGTCAAGGCTATGAGGCTTCCACCGCTGAATGAGGTTTGTGATGATACTGGTCCTTCGGGTACGGAACTCCTTCCTGATGCGATTTAGGAGCAGGGTGACACATATTTTGTGTACTTTAATGAGGTTAAGGCCACCTTTGAACGAAGGTAAGATTAAGGTATCGAATTAAACTTTGAAAATGTGCCCCCTAAAAAGAAACCAACATAACGCTTGTTGTATACTCTTGGCTAGATGGTCGGAGATTGGAAGAATTTGCGCCAAATAAGTCATCTTGCTCGTAATGGCGATCTCGATGGTCTTAACTTTCTGTAGTATATTCAAGTCACGGTCGGAGTGAAGTATCAAAGCAGCACGTAATTTATTAAGCATGTGTGACCAGTTCTTCGTCAGGAATTTGTCTGGTTTGGCCTCAAAAGTAACACCGAGGGTTGTGTGAGAATCCTTGACCTTGCACCAGGTAACATGGGATATGTCTCCGATACCGCCACCGATCTGCAAAGCTGTGGTTTTAGTTCTATTGAGTATTGCTCCTGAATGAAACGTGAATGTTTGTAAAAGAGTTTCCGCTGACAGAAGTTGTTGCGATGATGACACAGTTACGCATACATCGTCAGCATACGCAATGCATGTGATATTGACAGACTCGACGCTAAGTCCGATCCCGCTATGCGCCAAGTTGTTCAGTAGCGGCTCCACTCCAATGGCGTACAAAATCATTGACAGAGGACATCCTTGGCGGACGGATTGCTCAATGGAAACTTCTTTTGTAAAATGGCCATTAATGAGAATCCGTGAAGAGGCGTTTGTAGTAAGTTTGCGAATTAATTCTATGAGATGAAGTCCAAAACCTAGTTTCTTCATGCTTTTAAAGAGGAAGTCATGACGTACACGGTCATAAGCCTTCTCAAAATCTAGAAAGATCAGAGCGCCCTGTCCTTTGGTTGCAGCATACGAACAGATGATGTCCCTCAAATCGCAGGCTGCTGAGATTGCACTTCGGCCTTGCACTGCACTGTACTGGTAACTGCCCAAAACCTTGTACATAACGGTTTGCATCCTTAGCTTAATCGATCTGGTGATGATTTTGAAATCGGCATTCAGGAGTGTGATGGGTCGCATGTTTTCGACCTTCCTGCTGTTCCCTTTTTTCGGTAAGGGCAGGATGATACCTTCCGTAAATGCCTTGGGTGTAACTTCCAGGTGCCAGAGTTCATTCGCTATCTCGAGGAGTGTCGGACCGAGGAGATTCCAGTAACGCTGGTAAAACTCAGCGCTGAAACCGTCAGTCGGATTTCGTCCTCTGTGAAAAGAGATTCCAGATTTGCAGTATCCTGTTGTGACAAGCGACAGCTCAAGGTCCTAAGAAAATCGTCGCACGAGTGTTCATCAACGGCTCGCTTCTTGTAAAGTTGACTATAATAGTCGTAGACGTGCGAGATGATGTCACGTTGTTTCGTGATGGCATTCTCAGCGTCGTCAACGACGGCTTCAATCAACAAGGCTTTCCACCGTTTCGTCGTTCTCAGGATGTGGTACAGAGAGGCCCGTTGTTCGGCGGCAACGTCCTTGGGGTGGGCTCGCACGATGATGCCTTGCATTCGTTGGCGTTGTATCGCCGTGATTTTCGCTTTATATCGTTTGATCTTTATGTCGATATCGCGAGAAGGATTTTTAGCCCGACTGTACAGTTCTCTCAAACAGCGATAATAAAACTCAATAGTCTGTTTCTGCCAAAAGCTTTTTTGTCGGGCGTAACTCATGAGGGTGAGGCGTAATTTAGGCTTAGCACACTGAGTCCACCACTGGAGAGCGCTATCGTGACGACGTCGTTGCCGCTGGAGCTGTTGCCATGTTATGTTCACCTCCTCTTCAAATTGGGCATCCTGCAGAAGGCTGACATTCAATTTCCAGTAGCCTTTCCCGCGGTATATTTGCTGGCGGTGTAGGTTAAGGTAACACTGATTCATACAACGGTCGGAGATGTTGACAGGAGCTATGTCACAGTTCACAGCGTGTCGCTGGAGGGCCTCGGACACATAGATCCTATCCAGCCGACTGGCAGAATCACTGGTTACGAAGGTGTACGCTACCCGTTCACCGTGCAGTTGTTGCCATGTATCGTGAAGACGCATGCCATGAATTAAATGTTCAAGTTCGATACATCTGTTCGTGTTAGGAGTTTGGTCTCTGTCGTTAAGCACATAATTGAAGTCACCACCGAGGATGAGATGTGCACGATGAGCGCTAAGATGAACGGGAACCTCGTTTTTATAAAATGTTGAGCGATCTCTCTTATGAGTGCTACCTGAGGGAGCGTACACGTTAACAATCTGCACACCATTCACTCAAAGAGAAATGCCACGACCACTAGGCAGCCGCTGCACATCCGTAAATGGTATACCGTCGCGCAGAAGTATGGCAGTGCCCACAGCATCCTGGAGATTGATGTTATCAATGAGAACGTAACCGGGCACTTCTAAGACTGTGACTACCTCCTGTAGGAGGGAAATGTCAACGCTGGTACCATACAAGAAATCAGTTAGCGAGCGAAGTTTCACCGCACTTTGAATTCTATGGACGTTAAGTGTGGTAACGTTGTAGGTTTGGCTATCGCACATGATGGTTCAGAGGACAATGAGCTCTGTGTTGGATCGTCCTTCTCGACGTCTTTGAATCAAACTCGTTGGGAACGTCTGGAGTACTGAGAGAGTGGAAATGTCGCAGCGCGATGGTCATGCGCGAGAGCAGCTACTGCTGCATCTCCTCGTCCTGCCGCCACCACGGCTCATTGCTGTCGGGGTGCTCTGCGGTGCGCGCGCCGCCCTGCCCGCCACCGCCGGCTGAGTCTGTGAACGTGGTCGCATCCGCCTGACCACCACGCGGGGCTGCGACTGACGTCAGCGAGTTCCTGCGGGAGCGCTGCTGCAGCTGCTCGCTGCTCTGCTCACTCTTCCTCTTAGCCGTTACGGTACTCTGTTCCCTCTCAGCGCTCAGTAGTGCCTTCAGGTGTTTGGTCTGTTCACGAATGCGTTCTTGCCTCGCGGTGTCCTCGCAGCGCACGGAGCAAGAAGATTGAGGTTCAGTCTCGCTGCCACGTTCTGACATGTGTACGGGTCTCAAATCATCCGACTTTTCCTCTTTGCTACTATTCCCTTTGCTTCTCCTTCGGCGGCCTTTCTTCGTTTCTGCTGCAGTCTCTACCGATAGGGGCGGTTCAGGCAAACTGATCTGCACCCGCTCCTGTATCTCACACGGCTTAGTTTCAGAGGTGGCTGGCGCATCGTTGGTATCCAGAGGTAACTGCCCCGGTGAGGATGACGGTGCCGAATCGACGTCCGTCCTACCGCAAATGTCTTGGGCACTGCATTCCACCTGAACTGGCATCTCCGCCTCGCTAACACGTTCCGGCTGCCGAGGTGGTGGTACCGTCCCCGCGACTACCTCACTCAATAGCGGAACAAGTTTTTCACTACAGTCTGCAGGACGTTCCCGTGGAAGTTGAAATGGACGTCGACGAGTACAGTTCATCCGCAGATGTTCTGTTGAATGGCAGATCGAACAAGTAGGGGGTTGTCCAATGTAAGTTACCTGTGCACGACAGCCGCCAATGGCAACATACGAAGGTATATGCTTTTTTAAGTCCACACGTACACTTCGCACCCCGCTGTTAACTTGGTAGCGATATTCACTCGACCATTTTTCATTGGTAACTGACAAAACAGCGCCGTACAGTGACAGAGAACGTGCAATCAGGTCATTAGGGCACTCAGGTGGCACATTAAATACCCTGACGGTTCTCACTCCGTATCCCGAAGACACGATTTGGACATTGCTAATACTGCCATCATTATGACGAAATGGTCTCACACCAGCATGCTCCTCAACGAATTTCGCATAAGTGTCACTCGAAATAAATTTGATAAATAACGAGTACTGCACAAAGTCCAACTGGAACGTGTCGACTATATCTTCCGGCAATTTCAGATCCTCAAAAATCCACTCATGGATTTCGAAAGCCGTGGGTCGCAAGGCAGCACGATCGAAAACACACTGAACGCTGTTCGCTCTGTTAATTGTCGACATCTTACTTACAACAGTGGTACAGAAACAAACGTTAACAGCGCTCGCACACGCTGCTCGACACCACGGGTACAATTATACACTACCTGCCATTAAAATTGCTACACCAAGACGATGACGTGCAACAGACGCGAAATTTAACCGACAGGAAGAAGATGCTGTGATATGCAAATGATTAGATTTTCAGAGGTTGGAGACACCTACAACGTGCTGACATGAGGAAAGTTTCCAACCGATTTCTCATACAAAACCTGCAGTTGACAGACGTCGCCTGGTGAAACGTTATTGTGATGCCTCGTGTAATGAGGAGAAATGCGTTCCATCACGTTTCCGACTTTGATGAAGATCGGATTGTAACCTATAGCGATTGCGGTTTATCGTATCGCGACATTGCTCGCTTCGGTCGCGATCCAATGACTGTTAGCATAATATGGGATCTGTGGGTTCAGGAGTGTAATACGGAATGCCGTGCTGGATCCCAACGGCCTCGTATCACTAGCAGTCAAGATGACAGTCATCTTATCCGCATGGCTGTAACGGATCGTGCAGTCACGTCTCGATCCCTGAGTCAATAGATGGGGACGTTTGCAGGACAACAACCATCTGCACGAACAGTTCGACGACGTTTGCAGCAGCATGGACTATCAGCTCGGAGACCATGGCTACGGTTACCCTTGACGCTGCATCACAGACTGGAGCGCCTGCGATGGCTTACTCAACGACAAACCAGGGTGCACGAATGGCGAAACGTCATCTTTTCGGATGAATCCAGGTTCTGTTTACAGCATCATGATGGTCGCATCCGTGTTTGGTGACATCGCGATGAACGCACATTGGAAGCGTGTATTCGTCATCGCCATACTGGCGTATCACCTGGCATGATGGTATGGGGTGCCATTGGTTACACGTCTCGGTCACCTCTTGTTCGCATTGACGCCACTTTGAACAGTGGACGTTACATTTCAGATGTGTTACGACCCGTGGCTCTACCCTTCATTTCGATCCCTGCGAAACCCTAACATTTCAGCAGGATAATGCACGACCGCATGTTGCAGGTCCTGTACGGGCCTTTCTGGATACAGAAAATGTTCGACTGCTGCCTTGGCCAGCGCATTCGCCAGATCTTTCACCAATTGAAGAAAAATCGTCTGGTCAATGGTGGTCGAGCAACTGGCTCGTCACAATACGCCAGTCACTACTTTTGATGAACTGTTGTATCGTGTTGAAGCTGCATGGCAGCTGTACCTGTACACGCCATCCAAGCTCTGTTTGACTCAATGCTCAGGAGTATCAAGACCGTTATTACGGCCAGAGGTGGTTGTTCTGGGTACTGATTTCTCAGGATCTATGCACCCAAATTGCGTGAAAGTGTAATCACATGTCGGTTCTAGTATAATTCATTTGTCCAATGAATACCCGTTTATTATCTGCATCTCTTCCTGGTGTAGCAATTTTAATGGCCAGCAGTGTAGCTTTGTAATCCTACAGTCCCGCTGGAATTGCCAAAATTGCTCCCATAGAATTTTATAATACAGACAAAAGGAGTGGAAGGCATTTCATTCTCATTCATTACGCACGCCTTTAATATTTAATTTGTTTTCCAAGTCCTTCATCATTTTATCATTGCAGTGTGAATGATATATAGCAATATTACGCTGGCCAGTGAGTGGCGCAGGATATTTCTCGTTATTTCGTGAACCCAGTTTAGCAGTCTCCTTTGAGTGGCCATGATGTCTTCCCTTTTCTTTCTCTGATCGTTGCTGTAGGGAGCATGCATGATCGGTTGCACTATAGTGACCAAAGCTGTCCCCCTTGGTAGTCCCACAAGTTGTGGACCAGACCTGATGCCTAACTTCTCACTCCCAATTAACGCTGCAAAGTAGCCTCCCTGACGAAACTCTGACCGTCATCTGACGAATAAAGAGCCATTTTCCGGTGTTTCGACGACTAACCATAACTGCGACGATTTTCGTGGCAACCACTTGTCCTCTCATGGCCGCGTTAGAATCGCGCCAATTCTCGCGACCCAACGCTCTCAGATTGTCTGTGGAGCCCATCGGTCAGTTCTGTCCTGTTTCTGCTCGCTGGTGGAGGCTTGACGTCACGATGGTGATATCGGTAAGCATGGGTGTACTCAGTGAATGGCAACTTAGATGGTTACAATGCACTTCGAGCACTAGGGTTTCTTTAGTGAGAGAGCTCTGTTTTTCTTTTTTTAGTTTCTCGTATATTTTGATTCGTAAATTCGATAAATCGTGAGTAATGTTGCTGCCTCACCTTTGTCCGTTACAAGCGAGAGGTCAGCTACGGGCCAGTGCAGGACAAAGAATCTGGTATTTAGTGCTGCAGTATCGCCTTCAGCACCTCTTCTTTAGTCTTTTTCTTATGACACATGTGTGGATTTTGTTCCCAGATTGTAACCTTGCGAAATTTGCTCATGGTACTCTGTGCTAGAAAACGCGACCACGTGGCGAGTGGTTGGCCTTGCGTACTGCAAAGTCCAAAGCAACTTCTTAACCTTGCAACGATTTTATATTTCTCTCTTAAACGAGTGTTGCTAAGACGGATATTCACGTGAATTTTCGGTAAGGAGGCCATTTTGGCAGCTCCTCATTCTGGTATTTACCTCTTATTCTTAAACAGTAATGGCGAGTGCACGACGTCAGTTCCACTCTCTTGTAAAAATGAGAGCGTATTATTATTTTAGTCATAACGATCAGCACAGCAATTCCTCTTCCAGCTACTCCTCTTGTTCTTCGCCATTGTGGAGAGTGCAACTGCTGAATCAGCGTTTCCTCCTTCCCTCCAAATTAAGTTCAATGGTATTCGTATGAGCGAAAACAATGACATTATTTTCTGTGTATCTATACAAGTTCTCGTTTACGCTCTTTTTGTAACAAAGATGACGTACTGATGTCTCACTGTATTCATCAATTCAATGAAACTCCACTCCCACGTACAATCAGCTTGCACCCCACATTAACCCTTATGATCAGCAAATAAACTAATCAGTAGATCGGTCTCCGTAATGTCGTTCATATCTCGCGGTTTTCTTTGTTGGGGCCGAGTTTGTTCTCGCAGGTAATTAAAACAAGTTCTTTCCTTCCGAATAATGGGAAAGTCAAGGCTCGCTGCGAGTCTTTAACAAAACTCCATTTGATGTGGTGAAAGTTAGTTGCCTTATCCTTAATAGGTGACAGAGAGTTTGAATTAAATAACTATCGCCTATTCAATAAATTTATTTGTTGAAATCTTTCCCCAGTTCCCATAGAAAAGTACTTAAAATTAACAAGGCTTCGTTTTCTCCTCGGAGTCTTTCGCGACGGCATATATGAATAAAACGTTCTTGGTTTTCCAGCCGCGTCAATTCGAATAAAATTGTGAACTCCTGACGACGATGGTGGAGATGGCCATCGAAAGCTCGAGCATTTTATTCGAATTGACGCGGCTGGAAAACCGAGAACGTTTTATTCAAGGCCTCGTTTTTACAGTACTAAAAACATTGCTACATCAATTGTATTGATGAAAAATATTGAACACAGAATAATTTCTGGCGTCAAAATTACCGAAAAACTGCACTGCTTATATTACATTTCGGCAATTTATTGACATCTCCAGATTTAATGTATTCTCTAACAGCCTCGTCACGATACGTAGGAAAATTCAAGTCATGCTCTCTGAATGTTATCTTGTGGTGTAAAATATGTCAGTGGGTTAAATATCATACCGTCAGATAGTAAAAGAGACGAAAAGTATTTTCATGGGACATTTACGTAAGGCCTACAGGAAAGACTGAAGCTGGGATAATTGGGGGGGGGGGGGGGGGGAAGCTGAGGTAAGATGCGAAGGAGTTGAATAGCAGCAAGATGCTGTATATAGTTCTTAAAGGTTATGCCTTAAAAGTACAAGCTAGAAGAAAAATATGGACGGTCTAAGATTTTATATATGTATTTTTTAATGTTTTAAGAAGAGGGAATTTAAAAAATATGAGTATGTCTATATCATAATACACACAAACTGTCTCTAAGCTAGCACTGAAGGTTCAGTTCTATGAAAATATTTTGTTCCAAACACTGCACTACATTTGGTGCTCCCCAACTTGCAAGAAAATTCTTGCTGTATTAATGTTGTGCTTTATGGGATTTGAAGTGGTATTTCTGTCCACAAACATATTTTAACCTTGGTGTTCAGAATATATTTTGCACTCTTATTGCTCATAAATCGTTAGAAAATACCTGTTTTTCACGTATTTTATAGAGTTTACTTTGTTCGCCACTAATGTTGTTTGCTGCATGCTGTAATTTTTGTCTCTCTTCTTGCACAGCGATGTCACAAGATTGAGTTCACATCTGTGGTTTACTACTATTTGTTTTATGGCATTAAGTATCTTATTCAATTTATGTTTGGTTAGACACAATTGTCGATTTCAAAAATCATAATATGTAAGTGTATAGTTTTATGTCGTCGCTGATAACAGGACTGTGTATTAATAGAGTCATCGTTGGTCGTGGGTTTTCCAAAAATTCATATTTCGTGTTTACCCTTCATTTTAGTTAATGTCAAATCTAAGAATTAGAGTTGTTGTTTGGGTCAATTTAATCTGTGAAAGACATCGTTGGATGTGTCAGGCATATAATTAAGATCTGCTTGATTAACTTTCAATAACATGATAAAGTCATCAATATAATGTTATCCATATATAATTTTTATCTATTATTTGTGGGAATTTGTGGAAGAGTCTGATTTACAAATTATTTTTAAAATGTGTTTAAGAGTGTTACAGATGGACTATTTCCCATACCAACAGCGTCAGGTTGCTAATATATTTCGTCATCATATTTGAACACTTAAGAATCCATCATGTACTATGAAAATTATATCAATTTAAATATTTGCACAGTAGTTAAGTTTCCATTCCTAATTAGGTTCCTCTTATTGTGTCACTAATTAATTTGACTTAAATACTTGAAGACAGGCTTACAATATCTGATGACATCGAAGTGACTGTAATGCCTGTCATCATGTTTAGTAACCTGATGTTGGTTTTAATAGTGTAAGATAGTCGAACGGTGTACACTGCGCTGAGTTGGTCGTTAAATATCTTATTTAGCTTCTAGCTGGTTTGTCCAGTATTGTTTACATCTGACCATGTCGATCTTTCAGATTTATGCAATTTAACATTTGATTTATATTTTGTAGTTTGTGGGTTAATAACATTGTATCTGAATTTGTTCTTCTTATTCTCTTCCTAAAATGTTGCTGAATTTCTTACATCATATTCTACTTACAAGTTCAGTAAATCTATTGTCATCAAGAACTATTAGCGGTTTATTGATGCCATCATGAATGATGACTACTATTTCTCTTATCTGTCTTCGTTGTAATTACATTTTCTCCTGAAGCACTTAATTCACCTTTTTAAATTTTTTCGTTTGGTTTAGGTTCTAATTTTTAATTTTAGTTGTTTATTAGCGCTTTTTTTTACTTTAACAGTGGTGTTCATTTGTTGGTGTTTATTAATTTTTATTATTTGAAGCTGAAATTATATTACATTCGAATTTATGTTATGAAGCTTCTATTCCCCATCAAAAAATAGAACAAGGGTTATATTCATCATTCTGTCTTTGAACTTACACTGTTTGTCATTATTCTTTGACGTTTGCTGAATGTTTATTCGCGATTCTGTTGTATTTTTGTGGTCATTCATTTTAAACTGAGTTATGATTTTTATGCAGCGATTGTAGCAGCCTCTTAGATGACCAATCTTATTCATTTACCAACAGTGGATAGTCTCTTGTTCTATGTCCAGGCTACGTTTGATTTCCTGATTTATATGACCAAGTTGTGACTGTGATGAAATGTTATCTAAGTACGGTCTAAAATATATTATCTCCTTGGTAATTAAATCTTTCATTTAGACTGCTCTTTTTGATTTATTTCGCCACGCGCGAAATACACCAGAAATGCACATATGCATAAATCGGACAGCTAAATTTTTCACAAACATTTCATAAGGTGGAATTGTATTTAACTTAGCTACTAGAAACTTCTTTATCTTTCCAGGTACCAGTATTTTTTAAGAAATGGCATGCTGGTAAATGAAAATATGCGCCATAATCATTTTTATGTAATTATTTATTATGTCAAGATCGTTAAATAACTACTGTATTCAATTTATTACTTTCAGTAATGAGTTCCACTTTTTACCCACTAACAGCTTTGTCATTAGTTACAGTAACTTTTACATAATACCCTGTGAACATCATAGAGCGATACAAAATATGTCAGCGAAATTTACATCATCTTGTCTCATTGTAAAGGAAACTAATCTTTCAGCCTCTTTGTGAGATGTAGGCTACAATAAACGAGAAATATTTATTTTTCTGATGAAATGCTATTAATGTATGAAGTATTAGTCATAAGACTATAGCTGTGAGTAGAGAAAACGTTTCTTTCCGGGAATAACTTTTTATTACAATATTTAATTCTCTTGCTTTGAGCGATGCTCTCTAGTATATGCCATACAGCTGCCGTTCTCCAACCTTTGAGACCCTACAATACCGCAACGAAGTAGCAGCAAACACTCCAATATTGACCATGAGCGAACAGTGTAGGAAGCAACTGCGTTAACTAAACGCACTTTTGCCTCATGAACCATATTAGCGCAGGACACCTGTTCGGTAATCATCAGTTTTATGCGATGTTACTTGTACATTATTTATATACCATATGGCAATGCAAATACAAAGATTACAGAAACTACTAAATGTCAACATTTAAACACGGCTCTTCAGCATAAAATAACACAAATGACAATCGCTATCTACATATTTTGTCACATCAATCGTCGCTGTCAGGAAGTCTTCGAAACTGGACTTGTTGACACGCGCAACACATGTTGATACAACATGGGCAGCTGTCTGTCATTCCGCGACACAGTCACACGATGGTGACGCTGATTTGAACCACTTTTAAAGACTGACATGCCAAAGAACAATCACTCGAAGGAAAATATCTAAAAGCCAGAAGCAGAAGCAGTCAGATAATCTATAGGATCTGCTAGCTAAAATGAATTCGCCACAAAATATGTGGCTACTTGAACAAAACGGCAGTATAAAAGGCATTGTCACAAAAAGATTATTATTAATCCCGGGACGAATGAAAGAAATCTTCTCAATGGAAGAGGATACAAACACGAGGAGTAAGAGAACTCAGGCACCTCCTTTGATTAATTTCCAAACGGTCGTTCTTTTCTGAGCCCATCCAGTAGATATTCATATACCAGTCGTTTTCGACAGGGAGCAATATCGTGGAACGGTATCGACATGTCATTAGGATGTCGCTGTTGGTCTACGGTTACCCGTGTCTTAATCTTCATTGTATATCGAACATAGCAAGCTTCACTGCTACCTACTCAGCACGGTTAGCCTGAATTTATTTTGGTATAAAATCTTATCGTCTTTTGACATGGACATTCATTTCATGATAAGAAAAGTACGTACTTTCACTAACATCACATGTACTCTTACACGGTCCAGTCACATGAATGGAACTACCACATATCATCGACGTTAGTGTGCCATAACTACTCACAGACCTCAGGTGGCAGTACTAACAGTGGAGGGTAAGTACAACGAGTGCGGTGGGACGCTGAAGCAGTGCAGTGGTTGTCGTAACGCAGAAACGGAGCGATTTATCCGACGTCAGAAACGGCATTATCATTGGCTTTCGAGCCAAGGTTGGAAGCACTTCCGTAAGGACTAAGTTTGTAAACTGTTTGGTTATAGCCGGGGATAAAGCATACTGAGCATGGCAAAATGGTATTATCCAAAACAGGCGTCAATGCAAATGTTTTGCATCGCAGGCCATAGATGACAGGGATGATCGACGACTGCGGAAATGTTTACAGGCGAACAGACGTACAACTATTGAGCAACTGAACAAAGGGGCTACCAACAGTGCCTCCTCAACGACCGTTCAGCGAACCTGTCTGCGTATGGGCCTGCATAGTAGGTAACTCGCTCATGCGCTTTTGGTGACTGCAATTCATAGGCGACGAAGGCTGATATTTGCACGCCAGCACCGCACCGGGAGTCCACTTGAAACGTCCCCTTTGTAAAAATTCGCTTGGGCAGTTGGATGTGAACAGCGGGTAGCGCTGTACAGTTGGAGGTGAGCCCCCAGCAGTGGTGGATGTGGAGAGAGAGATGCCAGAGTTTTGAGCGGACGTTCAGGACGTGTGTCCGTCAGAACAACGAAATTTGTTTAATTGGATATCACAAATACTTTTCGACATTATTAAGGTAGATAGATTGTTTGTTCTCTGTCAAAATCTTTCATTTGATAACTAGGCTTATCAGTAGTTACTGTGCTGGTAAATTTCTACGTTATTTGATACAAAGAAAGACAGTCCTGATCATTCATCACAGTAGTAATTACATTGCGCAAAATCTGATCAGTACAAGAAAATGCACACGGAAGTAGTGGATTTCCATGCAGCCTTGAAAAAGTAGTGTTTTCCTTCCAACGGAAAGACAGTGCTAACTCTTGACGTGCAGACAGGCAATGGGCCACAACAGTGCAAATCCACAGCAGAGTCAGTCGAGGTAGTTCATCACAATATGAGAACAATTCTTGCTTTTGACTAACATTGTATCAATAATTGTGTGCGTTTTACCTATTTGCTATCGTTAATATAAAAAAAATAATTAGCAAACTTGTCTTGGCCACTGCCCAAAACAATTTGTAAATTTTTTTGTGGGGTGCATGGGGGCTATGTAAGTAGGCTGTTTAGGTTTTTATGTTGGTAACGCCACGTAGCGCTCTGTATGAAAATCACTGACAGTGCTGTGTGCAGTCTGTGGTTGGTTAGACTCATTGTTGGAATATTTACTTGTGTAGTGTTGGGCAGTTGGATATGAACAGCGCATAGCGTTGGGCAGTTGGAGGTGAGCCGCCAGTAGTGGTGGATGTGGAAAGAGAGAGAGAGAGAGAGAGAGAGAGAGAGAGAGAGAGAGAGAGAGAGATGCCAGAGTTTTGAGAGGTTAATATAAGCGGACGATCTGGATGTGTGTCTGACAAAAAAAGGAAATTTGGAAAGATGGATGTCGTGATCTGATAGATATATATAAGATGACTTTTGAACACTACTAAGGTAAATACATTGTTTGTTCTCTATCAAAATCTTTCATTTGCTAACTATGCCTATCAGTAGCTAGTGCCTTCAGTAGTTAGAATCTTTTGTTTAGCTGGCAGTATTGGCGCTCGCTGTATTGCGGTAGTTCTAGTAACGAAGATTTTTGTGAGGTAAGTCATTCATGAAAGGTACAGGTTATTGTTAGTCAGGGCCATTCTTTTATGGGGATTATTGGATTGCATTGCGCTAAATATATTGTGTGTCAGTTTGATGATGATCAGAATAAGTAAAATGAGAAATGTGTGAGTACGTTCTGTTTGAAAAGCAAATAACGTAAAAGGTTTACTAACACAGTCATTCATAATTTTTCAAAGGGGACGTTTCACGCTGAGTGACGATAGATGGCCTTTCCAGATGGAACATGTTTTGTGATCCGTCAGACAGATGGCCGTTGACATGTTCGGTGTCAAACACCTGAAAACGAAGGATCCAGGCCGCAGGACGGTACGTTACGGTCTAGGGAATGTTTCCGTCGTATTCCCTGGGTGATCTCTTCATTCTGGAATGCACATTGGATCAGCAAATGCCTCAGCATGATGCCGTCTGCGAACTGAACAATGCAGCATTTTGGACAGCTAGCAGAAAACCAATATCTGTTTACCGTATTCCCCTAGCCACCATACCTCCTGCATTTAAACACCATCGGGAATCTGTGGGACAATCTCGTTTGTCCTGTTCGCGCCACCGATCCTCAGCCGAGAAACCTAGTGCAGCTGGCTAAGTCACTGGAGTCGGCAGCATTCCATATCCCTGTGTCAGTATCTACCAGCACCTCATTCACTCTCTTCCTGCACGTCTCTTAGCGGTTCGCGCTGCAAAAGGTGGTTATTGAGGCTTTTGACACGTGGTCACATTAATGTGACTGGACAGTGTATTAATGAAGGAAAGAATCTGGTCTTAGACATTGTCTGTGATGACTGATTTTACCTTGGCCTCCAGATGTTTGTCTTATGCGTCCTCGGAGCTTCTGTGACATTGCTCCAAGTCGCAGGCTTGTCCACAGGCGAATCAACCCATTTCTAGCGAAACGCAGCGCGCGAGACAAATTACGTACGTTCTGCTACGCTGATTTGGTGGGTAAGGTTTATTAGCAGACCTGATTAATACCCTGCACTACTACATGTATCCCACCTGCATAACGGTCGCCAGCATTGCTTTGACCCGTCACGCACAGATAATCTTCTCAGTACTCTAAAGTCAATAATTCGAGCTCGGTAACTACGTGAAGCCTCTCAGAATGGTTCTGAGAACCAACCTCTGCATTGGAATTTACTCAGTGCTATCAGTTTGTACATCAGTCAACATGCTCTATTGGCCATTGTTGTTGATGCAGGAATACAGGATGGGACGTATATTACGGTAAAGAATACTTCTACGAAACTTGGAGGACAATCAAACAACGAGTTAAAAGAGTTTAGTGCAAAACGTAAAATAAGCTGTAGTGGTAAGCCAAGAAGAATGTGACCCGGTTATAGATTTTAAGTACATACAGTGTTTGGCCCAGAAAGTAATATTTGCACATGAAAAGTCTGTCAACATGTTAAAATGTCGAAGAATGAGTAATAGAGGCGACGGTTACCGGATTCTCTCTTGATCGCTAGCCGCTTTCACAGCAGTAAATACTCAGGTTCGCCGTGTGTGGAATACACGCAACTACCGTTAAACAGCGAAGACAGCACAGCAACAATATTTTAGAATCCCCCTTACCTCCAGTATCTGCTTTCAGTATTTACTCAATGACGACGGACCTCTAACAGCAGCCTGAATATTTTCGTGCAGTAACTTCATTTCTCCAGAGAAGACTGGGAAAATAGTCTTTTATAAGTGGACTCGATACCGTCTTTCGCTTTTACATATACATCCTACCGCCTCTAGTCCTACACATTCTCCGTATACTCTCCCAACGCAGCTGTAATCGACTCCCTCTCCGAGGCAATGAAACTGGATCCGACAGTTATCCGTCCAACCAACTGCAACTCGTCTGCGCTTATCCCACTGAATATTAGGACTCCCCTCTCTCTCTTTCCCATCCACTTCTCCCCACCATCTCTCGCCTTGAAACCATGCGCCAGTCAACTCACCAGGCTCGTTCTCACCTGTTTCCCCAGTATCGATCTCAACACCTACCGTCAACTCCGTAATTACTATTCCACGGTCACCTAAATTTTTCCTAATCTAACTCTTTTTTTCTTGGTGCGGGTCCTGCAACTTTTGAATGAAAATGTAGTGCATTTTCATTTTTTTTAAGAGCAGTGTCATTTTGCGATATGTTTTAAATCTATGCGTTTTATATTTTATATTTTTTCCTTTTTTCCCTCAGTTCTTAATTTCAACAACAGGGAACAAACGGTCTCGATGTTTTGTGTAAACGCAAATCAAACTAATACTTTTTACTATTTTTAAAACCGTCACTTTGCTGTTTCTTATTTATTTATGTTTAAAAAGATCTTGGCTGAAGGGCGGTATGTTGTAGACCTTAAGCCCACCCCCCGCACATATACGGCCTGGGGCATTATACGTTAGAGAAAAAAAGCTGTGTTTCGACTGTGCTCAATCAACCAAGTTCCCCAGTGGAAACCTGACGAAGACTGCAGCAGAGAAATCAAAACGTTCAATACAACGCTACCAAATGACTCAATCAGTTCTTAAACCTCCTCCCACAGACTCCTATCAACTTTAGCCAAAAGTTTCTGCAATGGCCTAATTGGAATACAATTGAAAAGAAAAATGCCTAAAGTTACACAAAAGTTGCTAACTCAAAATTGTACAGAAAACAAATTAAATTTATGGGTTTTAAGTAACCGTCACCAAGTCTGCTTCGATCACTGAACACCGTTAGTCACTGGATCCGAGACGCACTACCTCTGTCCGACGATGACAGTTTGATAAACCGATTCATTCGGTGACAAAAAACTGAAAAATAAACCTAACTCCATGACGGCGCACAAAATGGAACTTCAGATATTCTGGCATTTTCGATTCAGAAAAGCAACTTTATTTATGACAAACGATCACATACTTCAGGAAAGATGACCCTCGACAGCACAGACTCTGCATCACGAAGGCTGCCGTTGCACTTTTCGATGCCGTGAGCTATAACTAGCCCCACCAAATAAAGCTGAACATGTAGCTCTTGCATCCAGTCATCCTTAGAATCGGAATTCAGGCATTTCCGTTGGCAATTTCCTACTCCTGCCAAGACAGATTCTCTAGAAGGTCCCACTTCATGTCTACATCTCCAGAACATCTACCATGTGGCAGAAAACATAACCCGACATGATAAAATTACTCACTCTTAAAATGAGACGAGTGACCCAAGATCAAAATCCATCTACGATCATTAGGGAAACAGTTACCATAATCTCTTAGCTTTTTGATGCTCGAATATTTCACTTGGCCAGGAATTCCCTGTTAGCCAGTGCTATTCTGTTTTTTATGTCCCCCTCGTTTCGTTCGTCATAGGATATTTGTTGTCAACGTAGCAGAATTCCTTAACTTCATCTACTCCGTGACCATTAGTCCTGAGGTTAAGTTTCTCGCTGTTCTCATCTCTGTTATTTCTTATTACTTTCGTCTTTCTACGATTTAAGCTCAATCCATATTCCACACTCATTAGACTATTCATTGCATTCAACAGATCATGTCATTCTTCTCGATTTTCACTGAGGATATCGTCATAATCGAATCTTATCATTCATATCCTCTGATCTTGAGTTTTAATCCCACTCTTGAACTTTTCTTTCATTTACATCATTGCTTCTTTTTATAGACTGAATAATAGAGGTGAAAGAGTACATTCGTGGCTTACACCCTTTTTGATCTGAGTATTCGTTCTTCGTCTGCCACTCTTATTGTTTCCTCCAGGATCTTGTACATATCGTATAGTACCCGTCTTACTCTATAGCTATTTTTGTCAAAATTTCGAACATTTTGCACCCACCATTTTACAAAGTCGAACGCATTTTCCAGGTCGATAACTCCTACATAGGTGTCTTGATTTTTCTTCATTCTTGCTTCAGTCATCAACCGCAACGTCAGAAATACCTGTCTTGTGTCCTTACGTTTCCCAAAGCCAAACTGATCATCATGTAACACGTTCTCAATTTTGATTTCCATTCTTCTGCATGTTAATCTTATTACCGTTGGAATCTTATGTGTAGTGTATGTCTTGTTTGATTTTAAGTCTTCCATAGCTCTCGTAAGTTCTTATTCCATTACTGGAGCCCATATCTCTTCTCCATTGACCTTTATTTCTTCTTCCATCACGTAATCAGACCAGTCCTCCCATTCATAGAGGTCTACAGAACACTCTGTACACCAATCAACTCTCTCCACTGCATTAAAGAGTGGAATTACCATTGCACACTTAATGTTACCGTCCTTGCTCTTAATTTCATAGAAGGTCGTTTCGGCTTTTCTATATGATGTCATTCATTCCGACGATCATTTATTTCTCGATTTCTTCAGAGATTTACTGTAGCCATTTCGCCTCAGCTTCCCTGCACTTCCTATTTATTTACTTCTTAAATGACTTGTATTTCCGTATTCCTCGATTTCCCTGAACATTTTTGTCCTTCCTTCTTCCATTGGTCAACTAAAGTATTTCTTCTGCACCAATAGTTTCTTCGAGTTACATTACTTGTAACTAAGTTCTTTCCAGTTTCTGTGATGGTCAATTTTAAAAACGTCCATTCTTCTTCTACTGAGCTGTATACACTGCAGTATCTATAGCATCATAAAATTTCAAGCGTATCTCTGCATTTCTTATTACTTACGTGTACCACTTCTTTGCGGATTGATTCTTCCTCTCTTAAATTTCAGCCTAATGCTCGTTACTACTAAATTGTGATCTGAGCCTATATCCTCCAGGGTACACCTTAAATCCAATATCCGATTTCGGAATCTCTGCCTGACCATGATGTAATCTAACTGGAAACTTCCCGTATCGCCGGTCGTTGTGGCCGAGCGGTTCTAGCCGTTTCAGTCCGAAACCGTGTTGCTGCTACGGTCGCAAGTTCGAATCCTGCCTCGGGCATGGATATGTGTGACGTCCTTAGGTTAGTTAGGTTTACGTAGTTCTACGTCTAGGGGACTGATGACCTCAGATGTTAAGTTCAATAGTGCTCAGAGCCATTTGAACCATCTTCCCATCTCCAGACCTTCTTCTAGTATACCTCCAACCCTTATTATTCTTGAACAGAGTGTTCGCTATTACTGACTGATATCTATTGCAGAACTCAACTGACTGTTTTCATTTCTTATTTCTAATATCGAGTCCATGCTCTCCTGTAACCTGTTCTTCCCCTACAACCGCATTCAAATTTAGCTTGATTATTAGATTTTCATCTCCTTTTACGTACTTAAGTACTTCTCACTAAAGTTATTGTTCATTCTACTGAATCGTGACTGAGCAAAAGTAAAACGGGTGTAATCTTCCGTAAGTTCCCTAATATACTTTTTGTTATTCTCATGACCTCTTCGCAAGATATAGGTTTGTGGCGGTCTTGTTCAAATCAGTTCGCAGAATTTACTCTACAGGTACCGTGAAAATATATGCCACTGATTTGCCTTTAAGTTCCTAGAAAATATCTCCATGGTGTAAACGATTATTGTTTACGACATGACTCAGTCGGTAGTGGGAGTTGAGACGAACAGCTCCATTTGGAACTCTTGTCGTCTATCAGGCCAAGAAATACTCTCAAACTGGCCGTCTAAAAGAAAATGACTATTATAAATGTTACACAAAAAATATAACTACGTTCACAATTCGGTGTAAAGCTATGCCTTTCAAGCACAGTAGTTTCTTAGTAACTGGGCCCCACAAATAAAATGATTTAATTGTTAATCTATTTTGAGGTACAATTCACACAAAAATCAGTTTTACATTTTACGAGTGCAAGATCAAAGGATTTTTAATATTCAAGGACTATTAAGTGAAAATAACGAGATGCGCGCATGATCTGCAGATTGGGTGGTTTCTGTAGACCAGTTTGAGGCTATTTCCCATTCTGATAGACAACAAAAGCCCCATATCAATCTATTCGTCTCGTTTTCCCTTTCGCCACTGTGGGAGTTGCAAATAGTTATCGGTTGCACCCTGTGTTACAGTTTCGTACAGGCTAAATCGACTTATTACAATTTTAGCACCACGTCTCCGTGTGTTGTACTTTCTGAAACGTTGTGGATTGTGAACAGAAAAGAAACTGAAACAGTGTTCCATAATTGATCGCACTGCCACCTTGTATTCGTTTAAGATGCACTACACTTTCGTAAAAACCTTCCAACCAACCTTAGTCATCTGTTTATGTTACGTAAGACTGATTTCACGTCATCCTCGCATTTCACTTCGCTCCTTACCCCTGAACACTTGCACGAGGTGCCGCGCTCACGACGTACGCCAACCATGTTGTAGTCGGATACTGTCGGTTATTGCGTATTATCTTACATCTTTTTACACCTGTAAAAGGAGCTGAAACTATGAAAAGTGAAAATTGTTTCCAAGTCCACCTGCATTCTCAATCTGATAAATAGCATCTTTGTGGCGCACCACATGTTAGTTATATCGGTTTGTATAGAGCATTACGGTCCCAATCTAATGCACTTGGTTCTGTTAGCCACATGTACATCAGACCAATCATATCTGCGAAAATGCTTCTTTGATCGGTGACTGATTATGTGTTACACTTGCGAACGCCTTTTAGAAAGCTTCGTACAGGGATTCTACTTGTTCACGTATGTTCATTGTTTGCAAGCAGTCCTGTGCAAATAACGAGTGCTGTATTTCACACATCTGGTTATTGCTACATGCTTGATCTAGGATTTCTGTGGTTGCAAGTGATAGTTAGACAGCTTTAACTGTCATCTTGATGAAATCAATATTTGTGAAAATTGGTGTTATCCCGCCCCTATACACACAGGCCTCAACGCAACACATTTTTTCTCGTCGATGGCTGACGAAGACCTTCCTTACAGAAGTCTGCGTTATGAGTATTCATGACTTGTTCCACCTGTCTGCTACGCAGTAGTCTCTTCATCCGAAGAAAGGGGAATAATCTGCTGCGAACCGTATCAGAACAATACGGTGGATGAACAGATACCTGATAGACCATAGAAGCAGCTTGTGCGACTTACCTGAAGCGTTGTCATGGAGCAAATACTTCTTCCTCGATAGCTTGCTGCACGCTTCGTCTTGTGATCCTCTCGTAACGATATAAAGGGGTAGGACGTCAAACGGGCCGACTTGGAGCAGGAGAGGCATCGCAGGACATTTTAATTTCCAATGTCTATACTTTTACAAATAAATTCATAAAATTTTGTCAGCATCACCAAGAAGGATTCAAGATTCACACCCATTGCAGTGGAAGTTCGAAAACGTAACAAAATAAATTTTTTTACGTGCGAAATTTCATAATTCTTGCACTTACTAATGGCTGCATTTGTTGCTATAGGTACACTTTTCTTCATAAGTTTGAGACAGTCTTCGATGAATTTTGCACAACATACATACCATAGTGACAGGTGTATGAAACTCTAGAATTTGTTTAATTTATGGAAAAACGAATGAACTGTTATATTTTAAACTTCATGTTTAGAAAAAAACACAAATTTTGTAGTTAATTACCTCAATTTTTACCACCGTTTTTAATAGATTTGGAAAATTCTAGAGCATCATACACCTTTAAGTATGGTTTGTATGCTGTGCAAAATTCATCGAAGACTCTCTCTTACTTATGAAGAAAAGTGTACCTATAGCAACCAATGCGCCTATTAGTAACTAAAAAAAATGATTAAATTTCACATGTAAAAAAAAATTACTTCGTCATGTTTTCGAACTTCCACTGCAATGACAGTGAATTTTGAATCCTTCCCGGCCATGCTGACGAAGTCTTATAAATTTATTTGCAAAAGTATAGACAGTGGAAATTAAAATGTCCTGTGGTGCCTCTCCTGCAGCAAGTCGGCCCGTTTGCGTCCTACCCCCCCAAAGAGATTTAGGTAGTACGATATTGTGATGTCTTCCCTATTACGAGCGTGTTCTGGTAGCACCAGCATTAAAGAAATCCCGAAAGACACGTTAGCATAACCTAGCCCAACTAACACTCAAGCTGAAATTTTTTCCTCGTTGGTGATTGCACTAGTGACTTTGCGTCCAGCACTCCTCCGTTCTGTTTAGGCAGCTAAAGAAGTAATGTGAATTGGCAACGTACAGCTGAAACATTTCTGCTGCAATACAACCACGTTAAACGCTTTTATTGGCCGAAGATTCACACGGCAGGAAACACTGCACTTTATCAATTTATAGGGGTCTTAACCCAATTACCAGGTGTATCTGAAATCTAGCTGTTGTCGGACGTCATGTCCATGCTCAAAACTACTACAGTTCAGTTAAAATTGTTTGACAGTTGACCTCTACCACTTGGCGCTATATTTTTGTCACATCGCCTGCCTGCAGTGGCTCGATTATAGGCGACACACAAACACGCGAGTCGCTTCATAATTAATGTTCCAGTGTGAAAAGCGGAGCACTGTTGGAAGTGGTCGCCGCGAGGTATGGGGGAAATGCGACAGCTCTATCAACAGCTGATTATAAGTGACCAGTGACTGAACTGCGCCGACGACACATTTTATACACCTGAATTTAAACTTATGTCCTAACCTAACCACAACCTTGCGATGTGCAATAGATACGACAAAACGATGGTAAGCAGTCTGCGACAGAACTAAAATCACGACTGCTTTATTCGTGGTGATTAAAGCTAGCCTATACGAGCAAACTCAAGGCAGAAGAATTTAAATTTCAAATTTAAAAGCAAGCAGTAATTTCTCACTAACATTTGTTATCAGCTATCTTCGCACTGGCTACACGGGCTGGCACGTTACCAAATGATGAGCGGTCATGGTTGGCGCATGTTTGTTGGTTATAAGTGATGAAAGAAAATTCCAAAAGAAAAAAAAAAGAATTAATAGAAAGAAAATTAAAGGGAAACAAAAAAGTTAATATGATGAAGACAATGACGCAGTGAAATATTATGAATTTAAAAAAATACGTTGGGTCTGATTTAGAGATAAAAAGAATTTCGTTGCAATTAATGAGATTCGAACACAGAACCTCCAACACGTAACGCTTATTAGCTGATCGCTGCGCAACGCCAATAAACAGCGTTAAGTTACTAACTTTAAAATATTGGTTACCCGGTCGCAACGATAAATTGCAGCGTTCAAAAATTAAGCTTCTCGGAATGTCGTGCAAAGCTTACCTTACGTAGTCCAAACTCTGTGATTGTAATAACTGTCTGTGTAACGCTTATGTAGAAGGATCCAGCAGTGTTTAGTTAGTGCTGTGTCTGAAAGGTGTGTGCATCGTATGCATCGTTGTGTGTGTGTGTGTGTGTGTGTGTGTGTGTGTGTGTGTGTGTGTGTGTGTGTGTGTGCTTTTGGCGTCGCACAAGAAACAGTATTTTTCCGTGTACTTGAAATTTATTACAGCATGGCACTGGGTAGTCCAATGATCAGGCCCACTTTTTGTGTAAATCGACAGTTGCTACTAGAGGAGAAGGTCCTGGTATACGGTAGCTAAGGTTATTACAAAGCAACATTGTCCTGTTAATGATTCAGTTGTTGAAGAAACCCTGGGATAGTACAATAGCATGTGCCTTTCGATGTTATGAGAAAGTGAACAACTAACTTTAAATAATTTATTTCCAAAAGCAGTACAAAAACGCCGATTTTTTCATTGGGTTCAAATATAGGTTACGTTTAACACGAAGGAAACAAATATTTGAAAACATATGTCGAGTGCAAGTTTATTTATAGTAAAAACAAATATAATCCCCATTGTGCATCGCAGCACATTCAGTTATGTGCCCACTGTTACGGCACACGATGCACTGAATCGAAATTTCTCCGCTAGCATCCGCTAAAAGTCGGCTGCTGCTAAATATGCAGGATACATTGGACTCAGAAGGTGGACGGTCTACAAAAAGCTCCAAATCACTTTCCTCGTCGTCTAGGGTAGGCTCATCCTCATTAGGTAATCCGTCAGAAGAAGACAGGCCTACTTTCTTTTTCTTCCGTAGATGTTTCACTTCAGTGGCCTGTCCAAGAAACTTTTGAGCTCTTCTCTGTACGGTGTTGCTGTAATCAAGCAAACTTTTCCAGATTTCCGACCTCTATCGCATGTCTTCTTTGCAACGGTGTGAGGTGGAGAAATGCGACAGAATGCTAAAAGTGGGCTGCTGCAAAATATGCAGGATACATTGGACTCAGAAGGTGGACGGTCTACAGAGAGCTCCAAATCACTTTCCTCGTCGTATAGGGTAGGCTCATCCTCATTAGGTAATCCGTCAGACGAAGACAGGCCTTCTTTCTTTTTCTTCTGTGGATGTTCCTCTTCAGTGACCTGTCCAAGGAACGTTTGAGCTCTTCTTTGTACGGTGTTGCTGTAATCAAGCAAACTTTTCCAGATTTCCGACCTCTTTCGCATTCTTCTTTGCAACTGTGTGAGGTGGAGAAATGCGACAGAACGCTAAAAGTGGGCTGCTGCAAAATATGCAGGATACATTGGACTCAGAAGGTGGACGGTCTTGAGAAAGCACCAAATCACTTTCCTCGTCGTCTAGGGTAGGCTCATTCTCACTAGGTAATCCGTCAGACGAAGACAGGCCTACTTTTTTTTTTCTTCCGTGGATTTTTCTCTTCAGTAACCTGTCCAATGAAATTTTGAGCTCTTCTTTGTACGGTGTTCCTGTAATCAAGCAAACTTTTCCACAAATACGACCTCTATCGCATGTCTCATTACAACTGTGTGAGGTGGAGAAATGCGACAGAACGCTGAAAGTGGGCTGCTGCAAAATATGCAGGATACATTGGACACAGAAGGTGGACGGTCTTCAGAAAGCTCCAAATCACTTTCCTCGTCGTCTAGGGTAGGCTCATACTCATTAGGTGATCCGTCAGACGAAGAAAGGCCTACTTTCTTTTTCTTCTGTAGATGTTTCTCTTCAATGACCTGTCCAAGGAACTTTTGAGCTCTTCCTTGTACGGTGTTCCTGTAATCAAGCAAACTTTTCCAAATTTCCGACCTCTTTCGCATTCTTCTTTGCAACTGTGTGAGGTGGAGAAATGCGACAGAACGCTAAAAGTGGGCTGCTGCAAAATATGCAGGATACATTGGACTCAGAAGGTGGACGGTCTTGAGAAAGCTCCAAATCACTTTCCTCGTCGTCTAGGGTAGGCTCATTCTCACTAGGTAATCCGTCAGACGAAGACAGGCCTACTTTTTTTTTTCTTCCGTGGATTTTTCTCTTCAGTAACCTGTCCAATGAAATTTTGAGCTCTTCTTTGTACGGTGTTCCTGTAATCAAGCAAACTTTTCCACAAATACGACCTCTATAGCATGTCTCATTACAACTGTGTGAGGTGGAGAAATGCGACAGAACGCTGAAAGTGGGCTGCTGCAAAATATGCAGGATACATTGGACACAGAAGGTGGATGGTCTTCAGAAAGCTCCAAATCACTTTCCTCGTCGTCTAGGGTAGGCTCATACTCATTAGGTGATCCGTCAGACGAGGAAAGGCCTACTTTCTTTTTCTTCTGTAGATGTTTCTCTTCAATGACCTGTCCAAGGAACTTTTGAGCTCTTCCTTGTACGGTGTTCCTGTAATCAAGCAAACTTTTCCAAATTTCCGACCTCTATCGCATGTTTTCTTTGCAACTGTGTGAGGTGGAGAAATGCGACAGAAAGCTACAAGATTTTTGAGCTTCCTCCTTACCAGCCATATAATCGGCGTCTTTGAAACCTCTTGCTGCAATCTGACCAGCATGAACTTTCAGATAAATTCACCAGATCCATTACCTCATATGCTTTAATAGTTTTCTGGTCATACAACGTATACTCGTAAAAACGTGTAACATTTTCTTTCTTGAAACCCAATGCACTTGAGAAAGAAGTGACGCAGAGCTTACGAATCGATAGGCGAGCTGAATAGCGTTTCACAAAACGATCTCCCCAACTCCTACCAGTTGCGTTAGAGGTTAAAGGTAGGTTAATGCCATTTCTCTCTGCTAAAATAAACGCCTTTCATTTCAAATCCGGGAAAGTGTAGCCAAAAAATATTTGTTCCATAGTCAACGAGCAAGAAACAAGCTCTGCTTCCAGACGTGGTCCTAAAACAGAACGGGTAGCACAGACATCAGCAGGTGGATTAAGATCCGTTTTCCTACTTAAAGTTTGCAACGTAGAGCGAGTTACATACTTTTGCAGTCTGTAGAGTTCTCATTTTCCTCGCGTTTCACAGCAGTGTTTGCTTCAGCCACTTCAGAGGGTCCAAAGTATTCCTTTTGCCCCTGGCTTGGTATTTAGGCTCACTATGTGGCACCCTGAAAGACTAATCTTGGGTAACGGTGGTGTTTTTTAATTACTTAAAAGTGAACTTGAGCAGTCACAACCACTGTTAGCGTTCGTGGAGTCGTAGCGCCTGCTCCGTCCAGCGCCTCCATCACGGTGGAAGGTCTGAAGATGGCCTCAATACACCGAAACCGGTAACCTCATAAAAACAGAAGTTTCTTACCGTTGTGGCTGTTAATGTTCATTTTTAAATCTTGAGTAGATTTCCAACTAAAATTATAGTAATATAAATTGGTTAAATGCTGTTTTCCCATAGTTAGACCCTTCATTGTCATGCAAATTTTGTCCACACTGTTCCTGCAAAACTGCCCTAATGGTCATTGGGAAATACAGACAGAACAATGAAGATTGAGAAACAGATACTTCAACACTTTTCAGGCACACTAAGTTAAACTCTAAAGAAAAGGTTAAGAACATGCCTGTCAATAGAGTGCAATCCACAGAATGGAGGTTTCACGCTCAAAATCTCACTGCAGGCAAAGAACACGTGTTCGCACAACAAATTGTTTACAGTCGTCTACGGAGGTGGTGGGGTACAGACTTACACACGCCGCGGCCCATATTTGGATCTACTCCTCTACTAAATTATAAAATCCTGACTGCCGCCTTCGAACTGGAAACGTGTTCTGCTAGCGATGGCGATTATCACTGAAACAATCGGTTCTTTCGTCTCCAGTTAAACTGAACAAGCAAGATCGCTCAAAATAACTGCTTTCTTAAAAAAAAAAAGATTTAAATTTATCATTGCTATTACTTCCAGTAATGTAAGTAGTCTTCGGACAAATTCTCATAACTTTTAATCAAGGTGCCTCAAATCCATATCCATCGATATCATGTACTCCTGTAGGTGACCTCGATCGATATGGTGTTGAGGCATAGAATAGTGTTTCCACTCTTTGGGTTGGGGCTATGTCAGAAATCGATCTCATTTTCTACACCAAAGAATGTGAAAGTGAAGCAGATGGACAGGGCGAAGCGAGAGCGCTAGATCGCAAACTGACACCTCTGTATCGCCCCTTTCAGATGGAATCATTTTCGCACCCTGAAGCAACCACAAAATTAAGCGTTCAGTTGCCATCCCGAGTTTACAGCACGTCAGCTAAATTTACCTTTTCTTTGAAGGATAACTGAGAACGTTTTCATCTTATATGATGTCGCAGGTTTGTTGCACCTCCTTGAGATTTTAATACAGCATTGTACTTCATTGCTACCCCATTGCGTAAAATACTTTCATTCAAGGGATAGTACCATTCTGCAGCACAACTTATGTTCGTGGACGACAGCGAGAAGCTGCCGTATACACCATGTGGAGGCATTTACATGCACGCCGTCTCTGTAACAGGTCATTATCGTCTCAGCAATGCTGTACCGATTCTTACAACATGTTTTTCTTGCTATTTTCTTACAGTAAGCGTTATTCTTAGTGCTTAACGCTTTTCCCATATTCTGTAATAGTCTACCATTTCAATGCAATAGGGATTTTGGGAATACGTGTTACACCTTATTACAAAATTGTTACCTACAAATCAAAAATTTTAGTTCTGTTGCTATGGCTTAGCGATATGCCTACTTTTTACCTGGTTATTAGTAAAAAAATTAAAGAAACTGTTATAGCTGAGACCAAACAAATACGTAAAACTACCAGATATGCAGCTCTTAAGAATCTTTATAGGTTTTGTTATTTATAATTTTGTACGCAACGGTAAGAAGATGTGGGCTACAAATGTGTATGACAACTGTCCTTATAGGAAAACTGAACAGGAGCAGAAATAATCAGCTAACAAGTTAACAGAGTAAACCGATATTTACTTATGTTGTATTTCTTCCCAGCGTACGAAGACTCATTACAAATAATGCAGCGGGAAGTAAAGTCGAGCTAACAGAGTAGCAACAAGGATGAAACTCCTGTGCTAAAGCACGAATGATGGAGATGGAGCCGCGACTAGGCGGCATCTGCTTAGCGCCACTTAACAAAGTGGCTCCAAGTGCGAGTGGGCTGTGTGGGTGCCACCGGCCGTCCTACAAATAAATGGCGTGAGACTAGGGCCTACCTGTCAGGTAGACCGTTTGCCAGGTGCAAGTCTTTCGATTTCACGACACTTTGGAGACTTGCGCGTCGATGGGGATGAAATGATGATGATTATGACAACACAACAGCCAGTCCCTGAGCGGAGAAAATCTCCGACCCAGCCGGGAATCGAATCCGGGCCCCTAGGATTGACATTCTGTCGCGCTGACCACTAAGCTACCGGGTGCGGACGGCCGTCCTCTACTGCGACGGCAGAGGGCACTCTCAATCCACCACTGCTGGAGGCGTGGCCCAGCAGGTGGGCTCCATTGGCTCCGCCAGATCCCACGCGACAGCTGTTAGTGTCTGGTGGAAACTTACAATTCCGTTACCAACTTTGAGCCATGAGACGCTAGTAGAATACAATCAGTAGGTAATACCACAAGTTTTAACCACTCGGTTTTTTTCATGACCTTGTCCTTCATATTAACACTGTATCACATGAAGATGAATTGTTGCCATACTCAGCAAGGTATGTAGCACCGTTCTTCTCCTTTAAAAGCAGAAAAATGATAGTTGTTCGATAGTATATACTGCCCATATGATATTATAAACTTTTACTAGCAAACCAAGAAAAAGAAACAGTTTTTAAGTGTATATTTTCGAAATGATAGTTAAAACTAAATGACAATATGTAGGACTGCTTTCGATGATATCAGCTTTAAAGGTGTTGCGAATAATGAGGCTCAATGTGCTGTTTCGCTAAAACCTGTGAAGTTTTAATATGGTTAGTCCCATATTTTCTTCCCCAAACGCAACTCGTTCTGACTCAGAAGTGTTCGAGTTCCTCGTACCAAATACATTTTGTCATTTGTGAAGGTTTTCCTCTCACAGAGTCGGCAGTATTCATAAGCCTCCAATTCCTTACTCCTAGATATATTTCGCTAGTCCTATGTACTCAAAAGCCGTGCACGAGCAATACATGATTCAGTCGACTTGTTCAGTAACTCATGTCGCACACGACAATTAGTTTATTTGACTGAACTTTCATAGACAATGTCCATATCGATTGTAAAATTATATTGTGATCTGAGCCGGATGGAGCCGGAGTTCTATTTTACAACGACTCACTATGCTATGCACATGATTTGAAAGTAACAATAATACAGTAACTCTCACATTTCATAGTGCAAGTACAAATAGTGAAAGAAAAGTTACAGGTATATTTTTTAGAGAAGTGTAAGTAAATACAGAAAAGTGTGACTGATGTTGACTATTATACTGAGAGAAAGAGGCGGTGGAGGGGAGAGGGACAGCAAGAAATTGGAAAAAATGAAAACAGGATTATATGGTACAAATGGTTCTAAGCACTATGGGACTTAACATCTGAGGTCATCAGTCCCCTAGACTTAGAACTACTTAAACCTAACTAACCTAAGGACATCATACGCATCCATGTCCGAGGCAGGATTCGAACCTACGACCGTAGCAGCAGCATCGTTCGAGACTGAAGCGCCTAGAATCGCTCGGTCACAGCGGCCGGCTAATAAAGGAGTAGTATCAATACCTACAGAAACTGAGTTTCTACAGCAACGAGTAGATAATACTTTACAAGTTGTATGCTTCTCCATCGACATAACTTTTCTGCAACTAACACTGGTTTTGCCGAGAATTTATATATTCAGTTTCAGAGACTTTTCTCGACAGCCCCACCCTCGAATGAACATCTAAATATTTGTGTGCGAACTATGATTTCACTTATTTTATTTCAGTTGTCACCTCTCCATGTGTAGGTGGAAGTCAGAAAACGTTTACACTTTCGGAGGAGGAATTTGGTGATTTAAAGTTCGTGAAAATTTCTCGCCACAACGAAAAACGGCTTTATTTTAACGATTGCCACTCCAATTCGCTTATCATATCTCTGACTCTCCTCCCCTATTGCGCGATAATACAGAGTAGCCGCTCGTTTTCTACTTCTTCGATGTCACACGTCACTCTTTCCTGAAGAGAATGCCACACCGGGCAACAGTATTCCAGAAGACGACGGACAAGCGTAATATTAACCACTCGGTATTTAATTGAGTCGGAAATCTTTAAATTTGTATGATGTATAGTGTAACCGAAATCTAAAGGAACCTTTTGTAGTAGTATGGAAGGCGTCCATTTTTGTAACGCGCAGATATCTTATGTAAATCTTTTTGTAGTTCGTTTTCATCTTTCAACGACATCAATAGACTATAAATGGTGTAATCACAGGCAATCAGTTTTCTAAACTTGCACAGATTGTTTTCTAAATCCATTTTATAGATTAGGAATAGTAGGGTGCTTACAAAACTTCCACAGGGAACACAAGCTACCTCTTGTTTCACTAGATGACATCCAGTCAATTTCTCTGAGCTGTGATCTTTCTGATAGGAAATTACGAACCCTGTCTCACGAGTGAGACAATATTCCACAGAAACGTAATTTGACTAGAAGCTGCTTGTGTGGAAAGGTGTTAAAGGCTTTTGGATCCAGAAATACGGAATCAACTTGAAATCCTTTGTCGATAGCACCATTTTCTTTGTGTGAAGAAGAATCACATGAGTTTCACAAGAACGATATTTTATGAACCCATGCTGGTTATGTATGAATAGGCATCTTTGTAGCGGTATTTCACAATGTTGGAACACAGCTCAATGTTATTTATAGGTACCTTCAGGACTGCGGAAAACGACTGGATGAAAACTAGAGCGAAGATGGAAAAAACAGGTATCACTGGATAGAGCTCCTCTCCATGTTCCTTAACTGTTATTTCAGGTGCTCATTATTTGCATAGTTCGTGATTTGGCGAACGTAGATTTGCCTTGGAAGGAGTATGTGCTTTGGAACGAAGTCGCTGCTCTTACTTTGGGAAGACGTAACGAAGGCAGTCCGCTTGGAAATCTGTTCATTTGCTTGCCTGTCTGCAGGCGCGAACTAATTCCGTGCGACAATGCGGAGCGGATGATTTGTCTAAGTGACGTGAAATGTATTCGCAGTGGCTAATAAGAACCAGATCCAACTGTATAATGGAACGACGTGAACGAAATTTGGCGCCGAACCGTGATACGAACCCAGATTTCTCGTTTTACGCGTGCGAGCACCTTAACTGCTTCTGCTATCCGAGCACGCATCGCAGCCAGACCCAAACTTCCATATGTCATCGTCCATATGTCATACTTGTACTCTTACATCCCACTAATGTTGTTTCCGTGCAGGGGAGATATTTTATTTGTAAGTCGCAGGCCCTGTATTAGCGATAAACACGAAATTGCAGTGACGGTGTTGAGAAGAAGGCCGTCGTACTACTTAGCAAAACAAGCAACCCAACTTCGTGTTGTTCTAAATGTTCTGACATGCTTTACCTTACTGGTGTACTCTATGGCACATATAATGAATCGTAACTTGGAGAAATGATCTGCACACAGAAGGGCGACTGTCTTCACTTCAAGACGTAGTTATATGGATAAACCTACATATGTTCGATAATAAAGAAGAACGAGATACATAACAGTTAATTGTAATATGTGAAAAGGAATGGTTGAAATGGTTTAAATCTCTGTAGACTGATAATTAACGAATACGAGTTACTCTGTAGATCCGATAACAAATGCTGTAAAATGTGATCAAAGAAACTAAAAACGAAAATCGTCGTGTGCTGATGACATAAACATGGAGGTGCTAGTCGATTAAAGCATATACTTTTAAGATTTATAAATGTTTGCTGGCTGGGTGAACATTGTAATATTAGTAATTTTCGCCTCACAAACATTAATATACGCCAATAGTACACGCCTGATGGCCTACAGTTATCGAAAGTTGTAAAGTAAAAGAAATGAACCATCGCATAGCAGCGACAGAATCTATTATTCATTACTTTGCCGTTCTTGCACAGTGCCTGTAAACCTCTATGTACATGTATCGATTAATGATATAAAAAAAGAATTCTGTTATTTCAAGACAAATGAGGCATTGGGCGCCTCACCTTTTACTGTTTGTATTCCATGAAAGGCGAACGCGGACTTGCTGCGTTCCACACCAGTAATTTGTATTTTATGTGAAAATGTTGAGTGAATATTTTTCCGGTCAGAAAACATGTAGTTTCTTGTAATTGATTAGGAACAGACAGCATCAAGGGGACACTTTTACTGTTATGTATAAAGTATTTAACCACAATGGTCATCTATTGTAATTTAATATGAAAAGGTACGTAGCATTGAAAAGTAAAACGTGTATTAAAGATAAGTGTGCTTATTTTAGTAAATTAACCTTGATGATTTCCATCTCCTCACTTACTTGAATGATAATTATTTTGTGTTAGTTCATCACCAGAAATTACGATCACGCTGATGGGCCGAACGCAGCATGAGGAACATTATCGTTTTCCTATTATTTCTGAATCAACACTTTTTTTAATTGTGTAGTGTTGCATTTCTTTTAAAGTCTATAAATCTTCTGGTACCTTAGTGTTGTTCCAGGTACGACTCCATCGCGACTATAAAAATGCACAGAAATGATCATGTTTCTTCGGAACGATCTCAAATAAATCAATCTGCTGCTCTTATTCAGGTATTCAACGTATGTTATTATAATAGTGTTACCAATCCCTAATTCTGTTGCCAAGTGGCCCACTAAAATAATCACTTTTTCTACATTAAATATATATATATATATATATATATATATAAAAAATAACAGTTTTTTTTCTTTTCGCCCCCCCAAGAGCAACTCTACAACATGGACAGACGAATGGAATGAAACTTAGGTATGCCCTATTTACAAGAAAGGCGATAAGCTATAGTGCTCAAATTACCGAAAAATAACGACATTGAGTTCCTGTTACGATTTGTATGCTAAAATTATAGACAAGAGATTAATACAGAATAGTGGAATCGCTTAAGTTAGAGGTACAACATCGTTTTAGAAACGGTAGATCATGTTCTGACAGTCTTTTCACTTTGCTACAAGTAACCAAAGAAACAACAGAATTTACACTACCAAATTATTATGGTTTTATCGACTACGAAAAGGCGTTTGAAAACGTAAAGCCGAAAATGCTATGAGAATCATAGCATCATTGAGAGTTCCAGCACATCAGATCACGGAGATGCAGTCATTTATATAGAATTAAGTAAATAAAGATCCGTACTGTAAGGAATGACAGACAATCTGTCGACATTAATGAATGAGCTAGACAAGACTGATCGCAGTTTGCCACAATTTTCAATGTTATTATTGACTATATCACTGGTGAAGTGCGAATTTAATTAAATGACACGTTACGGAGTTACTCTTTAGTTTTGTGACGATGCTGTTTGGTGAAGATCAGATAGTAGTAGTGGAATTTGAAGAAGAAAATGTTCAACTTGCAGAACACAGATTGAGTAAAATTGCTGGGCGGCATCTCAACAAATAAAAAAAAGAAGGTGATGGCATTCCAAAGACAGTAATCCGTAGAGATAAAATTGTTATAGAAAGGATTAATATTTGAATGAGTAAGAGATTTTAATATTTAGGGTGCAACTGTAAATTTCCAGACAAATGATGAAAACCCAAAAGTAGCCACATTCAGACATTTCTGTGGAAGTATACACTGGGATGAAAAAAGAAATCATGGGATAGTGATATGCATATACAGATGGCGGTAGTATCACGTACACGAGGTATAAGAGGATAGTGCAATGGGGCAGCTGTTACTTGTACTCAGGTGATTCATGTGAAAGGGTTTCCGACGTGATTGTGGCCGTACGACGGGAATTCACAGACTTTGAACGCGGAATGGTAACTGCAGCTATACGCAGTGGACATACCACTTTTTAAATTTTTAGGGAATTCAATATTTCGAGACCCACAGTGCAAAGAGTGTGCAGAGAACATCAGATCTCCGGCACTACCTCTCACCATGCAAAACGCAGTGACCGACTTTCTTAACTTCAAGATCGAGAGCTGCAGCGGTTGCATAAAGTTGTCAGTGGTGACCGGCAAGGAGCACAGCGTGGTGTAACCACAGAAATCAGTGCAGTGAAATTTGGAGTTAGTGGACTCAACAGCAGGCGACCAAAGCGAACGCGTATGTTGACTTTACGACACCATCTGCTGTGTTCTTCTGGACTCTAGGACATTTGGTTTGGCGACTAGGCCAGTGGAAAATATTAGCTTTCCCGATTTATGTTCTTGAGATTGTAGGGATTAAGTGTGGCTTAGCCCCATAGATACCATGAACTGAAGTTGTCAATAAGGCATTAGGCACTCTGATGGTGCCTCCATAACGGTGTGGGTTGTGTTTTGAAGGAATGGACTGTGTTCTCTGGTCGAAATGAACCGACCATTGACTGCTGATAGTTATGTTTGGCTACTTTTTCTCCGTTTGCAGCCATTAATGGACTTCATGTTCGCAAACAACGATGAAATTTTTACGGAAGACAGTTCGCCTCGTAAGCGGGCCACAATTGTTCGCAATTGCTTTGAAGAATATTCTTGGCAATTCGAGCGAATGATGTGCCTACCCTGATCACCCGACATGAATCACATCGAACATTTATGAGGTATAATCGAGAGGTCATTTCGTGCACAAAATCCTGCACCGCAAACACTGTCACAATTATGGACGGCTATAGAGGCAGTATGGCTCAATGTTTCTGCTGGGGACTTTAAACAATTAGCTCGATCCACAGCACTACGAATTGTTGCAGTACGACGGGAAAAAGCAGATCCGACACGGTGTTACGAGAGTTCGCCTTCCTTTTTTCACCTCAGTGTACAGCTTACACAAACAAGTAACGTAGGGAAAGAAACACTTATTAAAAGCCGGCCGGGGTGGCCGAGCGTTTAAGGGCGCTACAGTCTGGAACCGCACGACCGCTACGGTCGCAGGTTCGAATCCTGCCTCGCGCATGGATGTGTGTGATGTCCTTAGGTTAGTTAGGTTTAAGTAGTTCTAAGTTCTAGGGGACTTATGACCACAGCAGTTGAGTCCCATAGTGCTCAGAGCCATTTGAACCATCTAAACTTATTAAAATGTACACAGTAATTGCGGTGCCATTGCTGTCGTATGGTAACCAATGTTGGACTCTTAACGTCTCATCAGTTAAGACGAATCGAATGTTTAGAGATGAAGATCGTCTGTTATGTAGCTGATGCTCGTTGTTGAACCATAAATGAAATACCGCTACCGTAAAACATATACAGGCTCAGACTGGAACTTGATGTTGAACCTACTACAGATATGAAATTTCCTGTCTGATTAAAACTGTGTGCCGGACCGAGACTCGAACTCCGGACCTTGGCCTTTCGCGGGCAAGTGCTCTACCATCTTTTTTTTCATTTTGTTCGTTATTGATAGTTGTGTTTGGTCGTTGCGGACGTCGCAAGACATCCTGTTCAAGTTCGGTGGTTGATCCTTCCACTCAGTTTTTTATTACAGAGGCCAACCGGCTCTCTGACTGAACACCATCTGAGCTACCCACGGACGACGCACGCCACCTCCTCACAGCTTCACTTCTGCCAGTATTTCGTCTCCCACCTTCCAAACTTTACAGAAGCCCTCTTGCGAACCTTGCAGAACTAGCGCTCCTGAAAGGAACGATATTGCAGAGACATGGCTTAGCCACAGCCTGGGGGAAGTTTCCAGAATGAGATTTTTCTCTCTGCAGCGGAGTGTGCGCTGATATGGCAGAAGTAAACCTGTGAGAAGGGGACGTGAGTCGTAGTTGAGTAGCTCAGTTGGTAGGGCACCAGCCCGCCAAAGGCAAAGGTCCCGCGTTCGAGTCTCGGTCCGGCACACAGTTTTAATCTGCTGGGAAGTTTCATACCAGTGCACACTCCGCCGCGGAGAGAAAATCTCATTCCACTACAGATATAATTCTAAAATATCTACTAGACTGGGAAGACCAAGTCCTACGTTTGTTTAGTGGTAACTAAAGCTGCAATACAGTGTTACCCAACGAGCAAGGGGCTTGCTAGACGTTCCTTAAACAGAGGGAATGAACAATTCTGAGGCAGAACAGCGCAAAAGACAATATCCTAGATGACGATGGTGATGATTATGATACAGAATCCTGCACCATCATTGATATAGGTCTATAGTTCAGCGGTAGCTTTCATTTACTTTCTTGTGTAGTAGCGTGATCTGTGCAACTTTGCAGTCTTCGCGTACGGATTGTTCGTCTCGAATATACCAGACACATACGGCATTAAATTTAGCAGTTACGTTCACAGCCCTATTGGATATTGCAGCGTAACCTTGTTTACGATGTGGAACAGAAGTGGCAGCTCTATTTCCGGTGTCGTCGTCCGTAAATTGCGCACCATTTCACCGGTGAGTGCGCATCAGGATGCACGGCGGACACTGCGGCAGGGTAGGGCGCGGTGCACCGCAGCGGCGGCCTGGCCTGGCCAGGCTGGACTGTTCTGCTGCAGTCGGCGGCCACACCGAGCCGCGGGTTTGCGGACGGCCGTGCCGCCCACTGCGGTCGCTCTGCCAATTTGCACGCCGTCCGCTAACGCCCCTTCCGCCCGACCCCCGCGCGCCGCTGCTGCTGCAGAGATAGAGGTTTTGTTTATGTTGGTCCCGCGCCAGCGCACCGGGCGCAGGTCGCTCCGGCCGGTCCTCAGGATTAAGGCTCCCCAGTAATTTGCGCCGGCGCCGAGTCCCGCCACCCACTGTTCGGCCTAGTGGCCTTCGGCTACCAGTAGTGTTAACGAGAACCTCTGTTAGTGGTACTGGTATCCACCAGCTTCCCGTAGAACTTCGCTAACGACTATACCAAAATCCCACTGTCACAAGTTCCTTGATCAGGTGAATGACATTTTGTGTTATGAATCGCTACAGAAGTGATTATCTACATCTACATCCATACTCTGCAAGCCACCCAAAAGTGTGCGGCGGAGGGTACTTTGAGTACCTGTATCGGTTCTCCCTTCTATTCCAGTCTAGTATTGTTCGTGGAAAGAAAGATTGTCGGTAAGCCTCTGTGTGGGCTCTAATCTCTCTGACTTTATCCTCATGGTCTCTTCGCGAGATATACGTAGGAGGGAACTATATACAGCTTAACTTCTCGGTGAAGGTATGTTCTCGAAACTTCAACAAAAGCCCGTACCAGGCTACTGAGCGTATCTCTCGCAGAGTCTCCCACTGTACTCGCGATTACTAAATGGTGCTGTAACAAAGCGCACTGCTCTCCGTTGGATCTTCTCTATCTCTTCAATCAACCCCATCCGGTACGGATCCCACACCGGTGAGCAGTATTCTAGCAGTGGGGTGAGCCGGCCGGTGTGGCCGAGCGGTTCTAGGCGCTTCAGTCTGGAACCGCGCGACCTCTACGGTCGCAGGTTCGAATCCTGCCTCGGGCACGGGGGTTATGACGTCCTTAGGTTAGTCAGGTTTAAGTAGTTCTATGTTCTAGAGGTCTGATGACCTCCGATGTTAAGTCCCATAGGGCTCAGAGCCATTTGAACCATCTGAAGCAGTGGGTGAACGAGTGTACTGTAACCTACTTCCTTTCTTTCCGGATTGCATTTCCTTAGGATTCTTCCAATGAATCTCAGTCTGGCATCTGCTTTACCGACGATTAATTTTATATAAACATTCCATTTTAAATCACTCCTAATGCCTACTGCCAGATAATTTATGGAATTAACTGCTTCCAGTTGCTGACCTGCTACATTATAGCTAAATGATAAAGGATCTATCTTTCTGTGTATTCGCAGCACATTACACTTGTCTACACGGTCACTAGCAAAAATTTTGAACATGGAAAGTACTATCGATACGCGATTTCCACAGAATTCTCGGCGAGGGCACGTTCTGGCATCCAATAGAAATATTTCGAGACGCTGACGAAATTGCAGTTTCTGACAACGATTAAAAGTTTATAAATGGGACATTGCCTAGAGACAGCGAAATCCTAAAAGTAACGTACATGAGAATGTCAGGGATGTTTTTTGCAGAGAGCTAGTGCAATTAGTTTACAAGTTATCGTACTATGAACACTGCAAACACCGACAGTTATTTGTTCTGTCCTATTGCTTCGATAACGTGCGAAGCGTCGGAGACGGCAAGAGACTTGGAAGAGCAGTTGAACGGAATGGACGGTGTCTTAAAAGGAAGATATAAGATGAACATCAACAAAAGCAAAACGAGGATAATGAAATGTAGTCGAATTGAGTCGGGTGATGCTGAGGGAATTAGATTAGGAAATTAGGGAGCAAAATAACTCATGATGGTCGAAGTAGAGAGAATATAAAATGTGGGCTGGCAATGGCAAGGAAAGCGTTTCTGAAGAAGAGAAATTTAACATCGAGTATAGATTTAAGTGTCAGGAAGTCGTTTCTGAAATTATTTGTATGGAGTGTAGCCGTATATAGAAGTGAAACATGGGCGATAAATAGTTTGGACAAGAAGAGAATAGAAGCTTTCGAAATGTGGTGCTACAGAAGAATGCTGAAGATTAGGCGGGTAGATCACATAACTAACGAGGAGGTATTGAATAGAATTGGGGAGAAGAGGAGTTTGTGGCATAACTTGACTAGAGGAAGGGATCGGTTGGTAGGACAGGTTCTGTGGCATCAAGGGATTACCAATTTAGTACTGGAGGGCAGTGTGTAGGGTAAAAATCGTAGAGGTAGACCTAGAGATGAATACACTAAGCATATTCAGAAGGATGTAGGTTGCAGTAGGTACTGGGAGATGAAGAAGCTTGCACAGGATAGAGTAGCATGGAAAGCAGCATCAAACCAGGACTGAAGACCACAACCTCAACAACTACGTGCGACGACGTTATATTTGCTTACATAATGGTTCAAATGGCTCTATCCTGTGCAAGCTTCTTCCATAAATTATCTGGCAGTAGGCATTAGGAGTAATTTAAAATGGAATGTCTATATAAAATTAATCGTCGGTAAAGCAGATGCCAGACTGAGATTCATTGGAAGAATCTTAAGGAAATGCAATCCGGAGAGAAAGGAAGTAGGTTACAGTACACTCGTTCACCCACTGTTTCAAATGGTTCAAATGGCTCTGAGCCCTATGGGACTTAACATCGGAGGTCATCAGACCCCTAGAACATAGAACTACTTAAACCTGACTAACCTAAGGACATCACAACATCCGTGCCCGAGGCAGGATTCGAACCTGCGACCGTAGAGGTCGCGCGGTTCCAGACTGAAGCGCCTAGAACCGCTCGGCCACACCGGCCGTCTCACTCCACTGCTAGAATTTTAGCACCTAACTGTACTGTAGAATGAGATACTTTTCTTGGAACACTTTTTTTTTTAAAATGATGAAAGATGCATGGTATTTAGTTTGTGTATGTGTGTTTGCGTGTGTGTGTGTTAGAATGAACGAATTCGTGATGCATCGCAAGTACTACTCACAACTGTTTCTTAGAAAAGAAAGCCAACGATCCACAGTGAGGGTACACACTTGATACAAAGAAAGCTTGACCTGCGTTACGCCTCTCCATTGCGGCACTTGCTTGACTTGCACACTGTAACCCCATTTAAAATCAAATAATTTAAGATGTGTGCACTATACTTACTGTTCATAAATCATTTCATTGTTGCACTCCTTACTTCTGAACTGGCAGAAATTAGACGACTTCACGTTGTTAATGCTTTATGTCTAGTCCCTCTAATAATGATAATAATAATAACAAAACTGTGTAGTGCACTATAGTAGCCCTTATGTAGTTACTGCTGTAATGTGATGTCAATTAATTCATTTAAATGTTTCGCAGTGAGTTAGGAAGCAACATTTGTACTACTGCAGGTACTGTCTACAGCTCCGAGAAGGTATTTTCTTTGGATATTTAGCGTTTCTAAAGCATATCTCTCACTTTTATCATCAGCGATGTACGGGACAAAGCACGACATATGTGTGTAGTGGGTGGACTATGTGAGGAACCTGTAACCTTCACCACATTAATGATAATCATTGAAAAAATTATTGATTGATCGCTTTTATAATCAGGATTAGAGGCTTACAAAACTGTGATAATAGTAATGATCTTTTGAAAATAATCTAGTTTCGTGACTGAAACAGGATCGGGTCGTGTTTTTTTACCAATGAAAAAATTTCATTTTACCCCATAAGGCATAACTACAGCCACTTTGGGAAACACTTTTCTAAATGAATAGCGCGAAAGTAGATATAGTGAAATGAAAAAATAAAAAAAACAGTGATATGTAAACAATATACGGCAGTCTGCCAATGTAATCGTATTCTTAATGGCTCAATAGTAGTATTTGAAAACACTTTTGTGAAAATGACTCGCAAGCATGTTCTTAATAGTGCAACAGCTTTTAAGTTAGCCCGATACAGATGAGTAATTATTAAAATAGCTAAGTTCTCAGGGTAGTTACATAATCGTCGATAGTTAATTGTCCTTTCGTTCTTTACCCAATACCACAAACATTATTCCAGGCTATTGAGAAGTCGTGTGCTTATTGCGCCAGAGAATATTTCAGAAGTCTGTTCGACGTAAACTACTTCAATACGTAACTTAATATCGTGGTTTCGTCTCGATTCCCCAATACAAGATAAAAAGAGTAGCATCTATAAATGAAATCCTATAATGGAACAGAAATTCTGTGACCAGACCTTTACCGCCTGGGATGTTATCTCGTTATATAAAGAAAAGCTGTAAGTAAAAATTGTTAAATTATTATCAGCGGCCGCCGGGCTCGTGGGATCTGAATGAAAGTTAGTTGTCCTAACCGACGGCACATCTCGTATATGATCTAAATGAAAAATGTTACAGATTTTCTAAGACGGCGCCTAACAATGAAAATTCTTTGTTAAGGCCCGTATCTACTTAGGACAACCCAGGTATCAAATTACAAATTGATTGCCCGCATACAGAAATTCTTTAGACAAAATAACCATTATATTTTTCTGGTTTTAAGTACAACTTACATTATTAGCTGCTACAGCAAGATGAGCTTTACACAAGAACGTCCTATTAGGTCCGAATCCAAGCAGATAAGATAAGCGAATGACAAAGGAAAAATTGTTCATGCATAGATGCGCAAGAGTCCATGGAATAACATGTCCATTGTAGTTCTATCTCTTCTTCCTTGGCGTAACTTGTCGGTGCTTTATAAAATTTATCATAATATTTAGTTTACATTTTTTTAGACGCAAGACCACCCAGGAGAAACAGTACAATAGTCAGTACATAAAATACTTCCTTCGCCTCAAAGACGAAGTGCGATACGCACTAGGTTTGTGCACTAGCAGCAAACGAGAAAACGTAGTATCCTATGGCTATAATATCTTGTACAGGCTGTAGGGATATGAAATGGAGTGATGACATAGGTTCAGTCACGTGTAAAACAGGTGGTAGACTTCGATTTGTTGGTAGAATAGTGGGGAAGTGCAATCAGTCTACAAAGAAGGTTGGTTACGAATCACTCATACGACCGGTTCTAGAATATTGTTCAAGCATATGGGGCCCTTACCAAATAGGACTAACAAGGGATACTGAACGTTTACAGACAACGGCAGCACGAATGGTCACAAGGTTGTTTGATCCGTGGAAGAGTGTCACAAAGGTACTGAAGGAACTGAACTGGAAGACTCGTGAAGATAGACGTAAACCATCCCGAGAAAGTCTATTAGCAAAGTTTCGAGAACCGGCTTTAAATGATTACTCTAGGAACATACTACAACTCCCTAAGTGTCGCTTACATAGGGCCAATGAATAATTACAACAAGCACAGAGTGTTTCAAACAATCATACTTTCCGCACTCCACACGTGAACGCAACAGGAAGAAACCCTTATACCTGGTACAATAGGACGTACTCTCTACTATGCACCACACGGTTGTTTGCAGGGTATAGATATAGATGTAGATAACAAATCATACCAAAGACGATGCGTTTTAGAGAGATATACGACATAGGTTATAATATAAAACTCCCAAAATGCAGGCTTCAGCTAAACCAACGAAAACCAATACGGCGTCTCCTCAGAACTCGATGCGACCACAAAAGTCGACTGACTTCCCAATTGGCCGAAAGTTGGCGTGTACACTTTATAGTGACGAGATATTACCGCTGTGAGCCTAACGTCTCCCACATCAGGAAATATGTACCGACTGATTTGAAAAGAAAGTGACATCTAGTCAATACACAGGAAACTAATTATGTGTTGCTTTACCAAAATATTAGAGATGGCATTAGCAGTAAAGCTGGGCCGATAAAATAGTTTCCCAGTTTCCCTATTACTGTAATTTTCTTCTTCAAAAATTTCCCCAAGTGTCCTATCTTCCCAAAGATTCCCCAACATAAAAATTTCCCCCCATAATTGCGAAAAAAGACTCAGTCTGGAGTCGCTGGCCAAACGAGTGGCGCCACTTCAGTCGCATGTGGAAACTTGTCATAAACAGAAAGCGCTGATATTAGCTGCCAAAATTTGCAATGAGTTTCTCGATTGTACACATCCTAGGAGGACCAGTACAAAATGAAACCGCTGGTATTACTGCGACTCATTTTCGATAACGTTGCGACACTTTGCTGGCAACAAATTATAGCGTCCGCAAGGCTGACTTCATCCCGGTGTAGCACGTCTTAGGGGTCCCTTGTGAAGGCTTCTAAGTGTGAATCAAGGAAGTGGGTGGAGCCGTCAGGGCAAGGCCGATGAATATTCAGGAGAGCAGAGTAGGCAGCGGCAGAGGCAGAGCGCATGCGCCGCGCGTTGGGGGGTAGCCGCGTTTAACTAATTAGCCAGCCGCGGGGGTTCCCCGCCGGCACTGTGCGGAGCGACCGCTGTTTGTCTTGTGACGTCACGGGCTGAATGTCACTGCCACTGTCACCGCAGGTGCCGCGACAGATTCCGTGCAGTGCCTCGAAAACGGCCGCTCTCCGGCTTGTTTTAATTAATATCGGAGAGTTACGGAAATAAAAGCACCTGTCGAGTGAATTTTTTCCCCACTAAATCCGCCGACTCAGTGACCGCGCAGGTGGGTCGCGAGAGAAGAGTGGTGCGCACATTTTCTGCACCTGCGAACCGCGGGCGACATTACCGCGAGCACTGGCCGACCTCAACATTTCCAGCTATACCTCACTGTATAAAGCAGCCACCGATTTTAATAACGCCAGAATTATGTTAATGGAAATATGTACGGTACCGGCAGCTCTCTTTGTCTGGAACGGTAGGAAAATACAGATTTTATACGCAGACAAGATTCGAAATTTTTTGACGAGTTGATTTCTTTGCTTTACGTTGTAGGAATAATACCAGAAGTTTCACCATCTCACAGGTTTATTTGCTATACTTTTCCTGAGTTGAATGGATGCGAACACTTGGTTGATCTCATTTAAGTAGCACTTCTGGATACCTTGCTGTTGGAGGGAAAAGCCGTGCCTGATACGTCTAATATCATAAATACTATTCTTTTTCTGATATTTCTCAGCTTCAAATAAATATAAACTTCAGCATCGAGATACAGTGCATGAACTCACAATGCGGTGTGCACTGATCTTCAGTTTCTTTCTGCATTTGGAACTTCTTTATGCTGTTACTCACGGTTGTTTCAGTACTGAAGTTGCATGTGCATCTACATCATACACCGCAAACCATCGAACGGTGTGGGGCGGAGGGTACTATGTGATCCCTACAACCCTGTTCCACTCGTGAATAGTGCGTGGGAATAATGAGTGTCGGTAAGCCGCTGTACTGTAATTTCTCGAATTTTCTCCTCCTGGTCAATACCTGAGATGTATGTGTGGGGTGAGGGTGGGGTGGAGGGTGGCGGGGGGAAGTAATATGTTGTCTGACTCTTCCTGAAATGTGCTGCCCCGTAATTTCAATGGTAAATCTCTCCGTGATGCACAACGCCTCTCTTGTAACGCCTGCCAGTGGAGTTTGCGTTGCATCCCCGCAGCGCTCTCTCACCAGCTAAACGATCCCGTGGCAATAAACGCCGCTCTTCTTTGGATCTTCTCCATCAGTCCTACCTGATATGGATCCCATTTAGATGAAAAATACTCAATAATAGGGCGAACAAACGTCTTATAAGCCACTCCTTTCGTTGGGGGGTGAGTTACATTTCCTTAAGATTCTTCCGATGAATCTGAGTCTGGTGTCTGCTTTTTCCACTATCTGTTATATATGGTCATTCCGCTTAATGTCGCTCTGGATAGTTACGCCTATATATTTTACGGCAGACGCTGTCTCCATCAGCTTGTCATCAATAGTGTAGCTGTAAAGCAGTTGATTTCTTTTCCTGTAATATGTTACAGTTATTTACGTTCAGGGTCAACTGCCAGAGTCTGCACCATTTATCAGTTCTCTGCAGGTCGTTCTGCAAATTCTATGTTCTGGCGTTGCTACTTTGGTATAAACAACTGAATCATCTGCGAATAGCCTTTAAGAGCATCCAAATCTTTCTACTAGATAAAAGAGCCACTGTCCTATAACACTTCCTTGTGGTGCTCCGGTTATTTACTTTACGTCAGTCGATTTAGTTAAATAAATGAATAAATGGCCTATGAAAGCTGGCTGTGAAGTTGGCTGCCGTTGACTGCCTTCCTATCACATGACATTTCTGTGCTGCCAGCACAGAAGGTGTAGCAGGAGATTGAAATGACAAATGAAAGGAGCAAAATTATTTTTATTTGTAAGAGTGCATTTTCCATGGGAGTGTATATGCAAATGTGGCATCAACGAGAAAAGCAAAACAAAAATATGAAATATACTACATAAATGAGGTTGGCATGACCTGTAGCTTACAACGCTTCTTCTTCTACGGTCCTTGTCGGGTTATCGGTGAGGTGTGTAGGGTACATCATAATACCGAACGGTCGATTCTGTTAACATTCCTATAACGTCAGGTATAAACATGCGTTTACAATTATTGGTGACTGCCTGTACATTTGTTGCAGAACCCAATGGTTCCTCCAAGGAACACGACAGCTTCCCTGGCCAGTGAAATCACCAGACCACTCATTTTTCTCTGTATGCAGAGCAAAATGAGTCTTATCATCTAAGCAGGATCTACGTATTGCTTCACTACTGGTAATTAACTTCAGTATAATTATATTCACAATGAACGTCCCCCGAGAGACAAGTATGTAGGGTCGAACGTATATTGGTTGGAGTATAGCGAGTGCGAAAAGTCATATATAGGCCAGAAGGTCAGAAGATTCAAGACCAGATTCGGGGAGCACGAGTTAACTAAGAGAGGTCAAATTGAACAAAATTCCGCATTTTCTGAACATCTTAAGTCCAGTAGGCACTAGTCTCTCGTACAAGAAAACCTGAGTGCACTACACTTCGCTCAAAGTTGAATCTACTAGAGGAGCTGGAAACTATTAAACATCTCGATGTTGAAAACGACAGGTTGCTGAACAATAAACTGATCAGCAGTAATCAAATGTGTTCCAAATGTTGCTGCAATGATTATTTTATGTCGACAGCGTTACTCAGAATTTATTGGTTTCTAGTGGCGGGGGTGGGGGGGGGGGGGAGGTTGGGGGAACCGTATTTTAAACCATATTTTTGTCTCCTGTCTCTGATGATTAAGACTATTCCCGACCTGGTATCTTGCAGTTTGCAGTTTTATCGACTCAGAACGTAAACGCTACGAATGTACTCTAAGATTAAGCTGATTTACTCCCTGTGACGGAGTTTTAATGGATATTTTTTCATGCAATAATTGTACCTATTCATTATATGGGGGTATTTTCAATTTTTTATTTTTATTTTTGGTTTTTTTTTGTTTGCATTGGTTTGATTTATGCGTTTTAATTATTAGTTTTACGCACTTTTGCTTTCCGAAAACGTGACTTAAGCGGTTCATGCGCGCCGCCTGGGTACTTCTTATCGCACTATACACGGAACTTATGTCTCAGTTGTTATAGCAATGTTTGTGTGCGCACCAATACAGACAGTGCAATAAGCGGCTTCTACTGCAGTTTTGTAAGCTTGGCCCTATCTTGTACTGCGACGACGGAGTCGGCTGGTGTGCTCAAGGTAACACACGATAACTGGCAAACTTTTACACCAGATATCTCTACTTTCTCGGTGTTATTTTGGCTGTTTCTCTCGTTTCATGATGTTGTATCATGATGGATGGATTACGTATCCGGTATGTCGGTATCTGTTTTACATTATACGTGGTTTTATGACTGACTGGTCACGTATACGGCGGCTATTACTATTTTACATTTATGTGGTTTTATAACTGATGGATCACGTTTCCAGCTACTTTTACGTAAGTTTTATTATGTTTAGTTCACGTTGTCTGCTTAGCCGTGCAAGATATGACCATGCCCTTTTCCTCTATTTGCATCTAATTGTTTGGTTTCTCCTTTTTGTAGGCATTCTGATGAAGCCCAAGAAGGGCGAATCGCGTCATTGACATTAAATAATTTCGCTATCGAGACTGTTTCTGTTCTGAAAACATTTTTAAACCGGTTTGCTGTAACGGCCTGCCACAATGTTATGGGAAAATTTCTTATGGTCTAAGTTTTATTCAAACAGTGCATTTTTGGTTTTCATTCTCACTGCCCTGTGGTGATAGTCCCTCGTATTTATTGTCTATAATTTAACCAGTAATGTAATTTCTCTCTCCCATGTTCTACTGCATACGCTACAATATGTTATATCTCCTCACTTAATACGCTCCCCAGTGCGTGATTACCTGCACTGGAAGACAAAATTGATTTTTTTGTTATAGTCTGCGAAGGCCAGCATGGGTCGCATTATTAATAAAGAACTCCATCATATCGTGCTGTCCGACTGAATTTTTCTCCCTTGAGTTAATACGGTAAATACGGGGGCGGCCACACAATCCCAATGAACTTATGTAAAAATTTACTATAACACTTTGCTAGATCCAGGAAGGTTTAGAATTCCTTCTCCGTGTGTTTGGTACTGGAAAATCCTGTTTCACAACTCCATTCTCTTCCCATATCCCAAACACTGTACCTGCAGTAGCACAAAATTAAATTTCTCCAGACTCAGTGTTAGATGCACTATGAGTAGCATAAATTCCTGTAGGTATTTCCAAAACACATCAACATCTTCCAAATAGAAAACGTATTACTTCTGTTTTAATCTCACAATACTCAATCTAACAAATTATGGAATATGATTGGTATATCACTTAATCAGCAGCATATTCGAATACTGGTAGTGGCGTGATGGGGTGACAAACGCAGTTTCAAGATGATCTTCCTCTGCTACTTAAAATTGACAGTAGCCATTCTATAGATCCATCATTGTGAAGTACGGTGTTATTCCAAGTTATTCAACGTTTCCCTAATGTTTGGGATTGTGTATGCATCCAAAATGATCCATTTATTCGTGTACCTTTAAACACAACAATATTAAGTGGCTTTCTTTCTGTTTGTGTATATGCATCTGCATTTAGCCACGACATATTTTTATTCATTTTTAGCTATGTTGTTGTTGTGGTCTTCAGTCCTAAGACTGGTTCCATTCAGCTCTCTATTCTCGTCTATGCTGTGCAAGCCTCTTCGTCTCCAAATACCCACTGCAACCTATGTACTTCTGAATCTGCTTACTGCATTCATCTCTAGTTCCCCGACTACAGTTTTATCCTCCACACCTCCCTTTAGTAAGAAAATGGAGGTAACCTGTTGTCTCAGAATGTTCTATCAATGCATTTGTTCTTTTCATCGGGTTGTGCAAACAAATTTAGTGTCTCCCCAATTCTATGCAGTATCTCCTTCGTTAGTTACGTGATCTACCCATCTAATACTCACACAAACACTTCCCACACTGCTATAGATCATTAGGTATCCATCTAAATCTGTATTTCCTCTTAGCGTCTTCTTCGTTTCTGTAATTGTTACAATTTCAATGTTCCCTTGCTTCAGTTCTTTACATAGGGCTGTTTCTTTTAAGTGTAGGCCTCTCACATTTCATCCAGCAATGTTGAGTTTTCCACTATTCCTAATCGTTTGTCATTTTCTTGTTTGGCTCGTCTTCTATTTAATACATTCGGCAGATTACTTTGAACATCTAGAATGATGACAGTTTATTGGCTCTGATGCTATGGGCCACCGTTCAGGTTGGGGACTTAGGGACAATTATAATTCACAAATAACTTCAGGATCAGTCCTAACTTAGCAGCCTCTTTTCAGAAATTTAGACCATTGTGAACACTGGCCTTACCAATGAAAGTCGGTATGGCAACCGATCATACACGTACAGGCTTTGGTAAACTCATATCTGGAACTTCAGCGATCTTGTATCGTAATGCAACAGAAAAAACTCAATCCAGAAGCAAAAGGTGTTTATTTTTAGAGTACAGTACAGGTAACTGATTTTAGCTGTGCGTAAGCCGTCTTCAGTGGAGTAATATTTCTGAAATTAATGATGTAAGCCACGAACAATACGCTATTTCGAATAACTGTGCCTTCTTTTATTAATAGAAGAAAAATTTTCAATGAAGTAAAATATACAGGAAGCCGGTAAATCTCAAGAAAATAAGTGTAAACAACAGAAAAGACAAGTAGTATATAAAGTGTAACGAGTACCAAGAGCTAAAAATAAGAACGGAAGACCACGGAAAAAACGCTTAGGTTAGGAAGCCTAAAGCCATTCTGACAAACAGTCCAAATGACAGCTGCTGGTCGTCGTTGCAGTCGCCGAAAAACACATTATGATAGCGGAAATTCAACAAGGCAAGATGGCGGTGGCAGGAAATAATAGAAATTCAAGATGGCAATGGCAGGAACCTCATAAATGCAACCTGGCGTTGGTGGTAAACACAAAAAAAAACAAGATAGAGTCGGTAGAAACTGGAAAGAAAAAGTTTCCGTTCTTGCAGACCTACAACAGAAATATTTTATAGCCCCACTCACGCTATAATCCAAAATGGCAACATGTTAAAGATCTGGATAAAGTTAATTCTAAGCACTGTGCAAAAGAATCCCAATGACGTGAACTAATTATCAGATATGTGTAAAGATATTGACAGTACAACAGTATTTCCATAAAAAAATAGTAATAATAAAAAAACACGTAAGCATCACCGATATTTTTCGTAAATTCATGCCATGTTCAAAAGCGTTCAATTATTCTCAAAATATGTTAATATATTGACAATACTTGTCTAATTTGACACTAATGATCACAAAGGCTTAGCAGCACGTGACAATCACATCAGCTCAAATTTTGTGTCACATTTGATGTGGGGCACAGTTCTATCTCTGCAAGGAATATAGCTTGTCTGTCTTCTTTACCGAAAAACATAAAAATTCTTATTAAAAAACATATGCGTTAATACTGTCATAACCTAACTGAGACTTCAGAGAATGGACATGACTCACAATATAGTAGTACTGGTCTAGCTCACATGTTAAACAGCGCTTGCTGACAAGCTTATATCGATTATTGTATCCACTTCAAAGAGCCCAAAATTGTCTGCGTTAGTTATCAAAATAGATGACAGTTCGATCCATAATATTACAAAACAAGTACTGCGTTACATCTGTCCGGAACAGTTAGCAAGTCGCTGTTGAACTGAACTTTCCTACACCGCCTTGTTGGATTTTTCGGTGACTGGAGCAACGAGTAGCGACGGCTTCGACAATTGTGTACCAGAATGCCTATAGCAGTTCCAAATGGACAAGATATGTAGTCATTCTCCCATACTGCTCAGTGTATGCACTGAAGATGCAGTGATCCAAATAAAAGTAAAGTTTGGGAGTAAGACCAAAATTCAGGATGAAAGGATTTCAACAATATCCACTGATGATATGCCTATCCTTACTGAAAGTAAATAGGAACTTGAATAGAATGAATAATGTATGGAATATGAGCTGATGGTAAGCCGAATATAGACGATAGTAGTGAGGAGTAGCAGAATTGTGCTTAGCAGTACACTTAATGTAAAAAATCGTTACCACAGGGTAGATGATACGAAAGAATTTGTCTACCTTTGAAGCAAAGGAACATATGACGGACAAAGGAAGAAGGACAAACAACAGATTAGTAAGGGCAATAAGGACATCCCTGACCAGTTGGATTCTACGAGTATCAAACACCAACCTTAATTTGAGGAACACATTTCTGTGAATATGTTTATGGGGCACAGCACTGTGTGGAAGTGGATCAGGAACTGTGGGAGAACCAGAAAAGAAGACAGCTGAAGTGTTTGAGATATACTGCTGTAGGAGGATGTTGAAAATTATATGGTCTGGTATCATAACAAATAGGGAGGTACTCTGCAGAATCGCAGAGGGTAGGGGCGTATGAAAAACACTGAAAAAAAAAGAAGGGACCATATGGTAGTACATCTATTAGTGGTTCGATTATAATTGAAGGAGCTGTGGAGGGTGATAACTACACTCATGCTCATAAATTAAGGACAATGCTAATGCATGGTGAAATAATGCTCTGGTGGGCGGTTTGTGGGTTTAAATCACATCGTTGGATGACCGTGCGGTGCATTTGACCTTCGGCCGTCGTACGGTGGTGCTGGCAGCAGTCCACACACGCAAGTTGGTGCAGTGAGTACGTGTGCAGACGGTTTCAGACTTGCTAATGGTGACTGTCTGTTAAAAATGGCACAAGGAACACATATTCACGACGTTAGGGGCAGAATACCAGGGTGACTGGAGGCTGCTTAAACACAGTAGGTCGTAGCACGGGCCCTCCATGTGCCACAAACTGTGATCTCAAGATTATGGCAACAATTCCAGAAGACAGGAAACGTGTCCAGGCACTACAGTACGGGACGTCCACAGTGTACAACACTACAAGAAGCCCGATATCTTACCATCAAGGCCCGCCGACGCCCACGGAGTACTGCAGGTAGCCTTGCTCGGGACATTACCGCAGCCACTGGAACACTCGTCTCCAGACACATAGTCTACAGACGACTAACAGACATGGCGTATTCGCCCGGATACCTGCAAGGTGCATGCCACTGACCCCTGGTCACAGGATAGCCCGTAAGGCCTGGTGTCAAGATCACAGTACATGGTCATTGGAACACTGGTCCCAGGTTATGTTCACGGGCGAGTCCAGATATTGTCTGAACAGTAATTCTCGCCGGGTTTCCATCTAGCGTAAACCAAGAACTAGATATCAACCCCTTAATGTTCTCTGAAGGGATCTGTATGGAGGTCGTGGTTTGATGGTGTGAGATGGGATTATGACTGGTCCACGTGCACCCCTGCATGTCTTTGACAGAGGAACTGTAACAGGTCAGGTGTATAGGGACGTCATTTTGCGCAAGTATGTCCACCTTTTTAGGGGTGCACTGGGTCCCACCTTCCTCCTGATGGAAGATAACTCACGGCCCCACCGAGCTGCCATCGTGGAGGAGTACCTTGAAACAGAACATATCAGGCGAATGGAGTGGCCTGCCTGTTCTCCAGACCTGAATCCCATCGAGAACGTCTGGGATGCTCTCAGTCAACATATCGCTGCACCTCTTCAAACCCCTACGACACTGCAGGAGCTCCGACAGGCAAGAATGGGAGGCTATACCCCAGCAGCTGCTCGACCAATTGATCCGAGTATGCCAACGCGTTGTGCGGCCTGTGTATGTGTGCATGGTGTTAATATCCCACATTGATGTCGGTGTACATGCGCAGGAAACAGTGGCATTTTGTAGCACATGTGTTTCGATGCGGTTTCTTCAAATTATCACCATACATTCACATTGGACTTTCAGATCTGTGTCTATGCTATTACCGCCAGTCTTGTGTAGTGCCACGTTGAGTGGCACCACATTCTGCAATTATCCTTAATTTATGAGCATGAGTGTATAATGGGAATGCAGGACTCGTGTACATCCAACAAATAACTGAGGGCTCTGAGCGCAAGTGCTACTCTGAGATGAAAAGTATATCATTGTGGACTATTACATGGTCGCATCAAACCACACAGAAGTTGTGACTAAACAAAATTCAATAGAATCAAAGTATCATCAAACGGAGGAGGAACATGACTATCAAACTATCTATTTATGTTTTTCTTTAAAAATGCTCTAACATAATGAAGAGCTGAAAAAGTTACTGTATCATCAGTTGAGTAACTGATTATGAGCTACACGGAAACTAATTTGTATTACTGCAGTGTGTAGTACAGTATAAGATTATGCATCTGTACACATAAAACTTGTTTTAAATATAAGTAGATTAATCAATACAACGGTTGAATCTAATAATTAATCGATAATATACACCATATAAGAAATATAAAGCTACGGAAAATAAGGGCAAACACAGTGGGCATTTGATGCCATAGCAAACGATTTTAGTATAATTTTTCATGTAAAACACCATTTATTTTCACTACAATTAATGTTTTGCTGCTAAATACTGTGCCGTGCTTACCTTAGAGGACATCAAATGAAACTGCATTTTCTGTACGTCTACCTAATTAAGGCTGGATGAATGCAAACATACATGATGGTTGCTGTGCTTTAAAAAGCGCAAATCTGAGCATGGCGATAGACACTGGTCCATTACAGGCTGTTTATGGTTTCAGCTGTTTTCTCTTGTCATTGTGGTACTCTGACAGATATTGTTTCATATTTCAACGAATGAGCAATTTGAAAAGATGAAAGGAATTTGGATGAGGCCAAGACACGAACTTCGATTTTTCAAATGTGTGGCGCATTTACAAACACTTTTGCAGTGCATTTTGTGAAACGTAACATGGAACGGTTACTTACTTTGATAATCTCTGGCTTTATTTGAGCTTTCAAGGAACTTTAACTTGTGTGCTGGACGTCTTACATTCAGAGCGGCAAGAAACTGAAGGTCATGAAACAGATGTATAAACTTTGTTTTTTAATAAACAGTTTTCGTTAAAGTTTGAATCGCCTGTATAGGCCACAGATCACTTCGACCACCTCTTTCCCACCTGTATGATTTCGTAACTGGAATGGAAAACTTTGTTGGGAATTGTGATGAAACTATGCTCACCCAGACACGAGAGTCAAGTCATTTATTCAGAAATGCCATCACACTATTAGCTAAACGGATTGGTACAGTTAGAGACTTATACTTGTCGCTGCCATACGTAGTAATGAAAGATTTCATTGCCTCACATGTATGAGATTGGAAGCCTCAAAATCTAATTAAATGGTTTACATGATTCAAAACCCGTATTTGTTGCTTATTGTAATATTTTTGGTTTGTTCAAAATGGTTCAAATGGCTCTAAGCACTATGGGACTTAACATCTGAGGTCATCAGTCCCCTAGAACTTAGAACTACTTAAACCTAACTAACCTAAGGACATCACACACATCCATGCCCGAGGCAGGATTCGAACCTGCGACCGTAGCAGTCGCGCGGTTCTGGACTGAAGCGCCTAGAACCGCTCGACCAATGTGGCCGGTATTTTTGGTTTGTGTATACCATTTTAAAAACCGTTCACCACTTGACCATGCCAAATCTCTCGAGAGCTCATATCTGGAATTTTAATAACATGTAAGTTAGTTATGACCATTATCCTAATACATCATGGTTTTAAAATACTAACACGCATTACTTACGGAAATCTAGAGACGATGATAGAAACCGACTTTGGGGAAGTTCAGTATGTACTCCCTAGAAATGCAGGAATATGTGTGACGGTCCTGACACCTTGAATCATTGTTAAAAACGATTCAAAAACCAAAATCGCACAAAATATTTTTCATTGAAGACAATTCGTTTCAACAGTGTTAGCTTTAACCTTCTGACCTTAAAATTGTTTTGTAGTAAAACATGTTCATTTTAAGCTGAACCTAATGCACAAAGTGTCATGTGGATAAAACTCACATATGGGAAACATTGTGCAACCTTGGCTTTTGAATAGTTTTAACAATTAAAACAGATCGCCCTCAATGCTCTCATAATGAGAGAATTCAACTATGAATACTTTAAAGTGTGGTCTGAAGAGTGGCAATTCTACTATTATATTGTTTGAGATTTACAGACACCTTTTGATTACGTTGACTGGAATACACACTTTGACACTCTGAAGGCAGCAACAATAAACGACAGCGAGTAAAATGTTTTCCACAGCCACATTGGAGCTATGCATTGACGGAAAGTATTAGCTGACTTAGGAGGTAGGCAGAGTTGTAAGCTATGCCCCACGACATTTATTGTGTGAAGGGACCGACGATAAATCATGAACGGTAATTAAAGTTCAGAGTGAGGATATAAATAGTACAAGGTTTGCCGATGACATTGTAATTCTTTCAGAGACGGTAAAAGCTTGGAAGAGCATCTGAACGAATTGCGAATGATCTTGAAAGGAGAGTACAAGCTGATAATGAAGAGATGTATGGAATAGGACTAGTCGACTTAAAATCAGCTGATGCAGATAGAATTAGGTTAGGAAATGCTGTACCAAAAGTAGTGGAAGACTTTTCTTATTTTGGGAGCAAACTAATGTCGTTGGCTGAATTTGCAAGGATATAAAAAGCACACTGGCTGTAGAAGCAATAGTTTCTGAAAAAGGGAAACACTTTAACATCTAATATATATTTACGACTTTAGAAGTTTTCTCTCGGAATATTTACCTCCAATAACGAAGTACAACATGTAAGATAAGTAATGCAGTCAAGAAGCTTTTGAAGAGCAGTGTTATAAAAGAATGTGAAGATTACATGGGTGGATTGAATAGCTAAAAAGGCGACACTGATTCGAATCAGGGACACATCAGCCACTACGTGGGGAACAAAGGCGGTATAGGTGGTGAAATACACGTATATTTACTTTTCTTCTTCTACATCTTCTCCTTCTTCTTCTGTCAATCCAGGATTAACACTTATGGCCGTTTCTGGCCTCACCATCTCATCCCTGGCGTACTGAAACTCCTCTTTTCAGTAGAATACTCTATTGCTTCTCCGGGGATTATCAAGGACATAACGCAATACCTACTCTTTCCAATTTCACTTTCGTTAGCCTGCTTTTTAAATTAATGGCTGTACCCTCAGTATATTCCTTACTTGATTTTGTATGTTGTCTTCTCTTGCGATAACTTTCGCTAATGTAAGGAACTTCATTTCCAATGTCTCAAGTTGTCTTAAGTCTTTTGATCTTAATGTCCAACTTCATGATCAATATAGCACTTTGGATAGTTCCATGATTCTTGTCATTTCAGCCTTCACAGTTCTCCTTATAGTGCCAGGTGCATGTTGTGTAATACCACAACCCTTTGGGATCCTATATCTTTTACCAGCCTCATGCTCACTCTTCTGAGAGGACACATATGTAATATTAGTATGCTGATTCGATTTTGTCTTTTCTGGTTATCTGGATTCGAATACACTGAAGATATTATTTTGAAGGAAATTAATAATTTGCAATAATTTAAGCTATTCTTATGACATTGCCTACGTTGGGCCTCACCAATATGCAGAAAGAAGGAAATATGCTGGGTTAAAAGCTGATGTACCATCACAATTTGTACATAATACAAACTTTAGGCACATGGTAGGAATAATTTTTCTATTGTAATTATGGAGTAATTAACGATTAAAGTTTTGATATTTCTAGTCATCAAAAGACAGCTATTTTTATATTTTCAAAGTAAAAACAAATAGTATCTGTAATAGGAATATAACACGATAATTTTTCAGTCAGAATTAACCATATACCATATTAATGTTTTAATATGTGTTAGTTAATGAAATTGTAATTATGACTCTATAGAAATTTAAAGTTTTACACATATAAAATTTAATTAACCGAATCTAGGCCTTTCATTTAACAAAACTAGTCCCCTGATCATTTGAAAATGATAGGGTGATTATATTTTAAGTGAGTAAAATAATACATTGAAATTAATGAAATGAATTGTTGTAATGACAAAACATGTAATTTATAATATTAATAGAAACAGATTCTTTCCTGTCTTTGTGTGAAGTTATTCACTATTATTTCATGTAAATTTCAATGCAGTTTGGGAAGATGTATAAAAAAGTTTTAATTGTTCAACCTAAAAATTTAATATGTAACAATGTCAGTAATTGTTTAAAGTCACATAAGTAGAGGCGATTTGTGTGCTGCCATATTTCAGTTGGAGTTGAGTTTGACATCAGTCATGAGACAGTGTTAAGTCAATTTTATATGTAGCTTATCGCTGAACATCTAGCGTGTGAAATAAATCTTGTTGTGAACACAAATTCCTGGAGCTTATTTCTACCATTGCATGATTCCTGAGTGGCGATGCAGTAACATCAAGATGAACCTACAGCAGCATTTAGAAGCAACTCCCCAGATTACACAAGATAGATGTTACTTATTTGGTGGAGGATATCTGTTATATGATGTGGTATTCTGTTTTCTTCCGTTAAACAACAATGCAAATCCCAAACTTCACCACACAAAAATCAATTTTCTTCACATTATACTACAACATGTTGAAAGGAGCTGGGATGTGTATAAAACTGCATCAGACACTAATTTTTATTGAGTTTCACATGAAATAATTGTTCAAAATATACTGTGCCATATACGAGTACTGGGATGTGAATAGAGAGTAGAACTTGCTTGAAAATGTGGACATTTGAGAATGTCAATTGACCAACACCAACAGCCAGCAGCACAGATTGTCAGGTGAGTACCAAATCCTTATTTATTGAAGAAAGTTGTGAGGCAGTGAACTGTTAGGAAGTCAAATTGTGTGCTAAAGTCAGGAAAAAATAATTTCATGTTACATACTTTGAAAATATTATAGGAAAGATAGTTTTCGGAAGTTTTCTTAATATTTCGTCAAGTTGTGCAAAAAGAATTAGTAGAAATGAGTAAATGCAATATAATCTCTGTACTGGACCAAGATGAAATCAGAACAGGTTCAAGCTAGCAGCTGCATTCATCGAAGCTGAGTTTAAACACTCAAAGCCACAACAACACATCAAGTAGTTTAATTGCACCTTTCCATGGATTTCAACAATGAGAAAACATATTTTGATCAATTTTATACATTGTTCGAAATTAATTTTGGAAAAATAGACAATAAGTAGACATTATTCTCGTAAAAATTGACCAGAAACTAGAAGAAATTAGGGAGCATGTTAATAAGGTTCAAATGGTTCAAATGGCTCTGAGCACTATGGGACTCAACTGCTGAGGTCAGTAGTCCCCTAGAACTTAGAACTAGTTAAAACTAACTAACCTAAGGACATCACACACATCCATGCCTAAGGCAGGATTCGAACCTGCGACCGTAGTGGTCTCGCGGTTCCAGACTGCAACACCTAGAGCCGCACGGCCACTTCAGCCGGCTGTTAATAAGGCAATAGAAAAATAAACAGTGTAAACGAAAGAATAGACTATGTAGATTCTGAAGTGGGTTGTTTGAAGACCTTTGCTGTTACTGAATTACTGCTAGTTAACAAATGTGATGACTTAATCGACAAATGAGTAAAAAGAACAGAAAACATTGTCATTGAAGAACTTGACAGACGAAAATCACAGTTGTGCAACATACAAACTTATATTGAAACCAAGAATAATTTGATTGACAAGAAACTAAAATTAAATTCTATACATGTTTCAGAATAAATTTCTGCAGTAAACAGCAAATTGAATGAAATATCAAATAATATTCAAACAATAAACCGTAAAGTTGTAAATCTAGAAACTAACACATTTAGTAATAGACAAACAATTGCAATAAAGTTACTATCAAAATTTTTCCAGTACAAGGACAGCCTTCCACTGCACATGCCAGAACCCATGAAAGTCGAATTTCTAAGCGAAATTTAGATGGAGAAGCTTTATTCTGGTCTAACCAACATGTTAACCCAGAAATTACATTTGCAGAGTTGGAAAAGATATTTTTATACTAATTTTGGTTAGAAATTGTGCAGGTGCAAATAAAATCAGAATTTTTGTATAGAAGAAGATTTCACGCGGGAGAAATGAGAGTGCGAGAATTCTGTGAAAGGCAGCTTAGGACTTTAGCACACTTTGGTAAACCACTTGACGATTTAATCGAAATTGACGAGGTGAAACGGCGTTTAGCTGCCCGTGTTCAGTAGAGACTTGTTTACAGACAAGATGACACCATTGAGGAGTATCTGAAAAACGTAAATGAATCAGATTGTGCTTTGGAGAACAAATTTAAGAATGGAGGGGGTTCATCACACTACCACCAGAACAACAAAAACACACAAATCAGGTTAGGAGTGGGAGAGGAGGGCCAAGTTCAGGTCACAGACACAGCAATAAACACAATAATTACCAGATAAACAATGTTGATTATGATAAAACATTTTCGGACTTCATGGTGATGGCAATGTGTGAAGGTACTGGTAAAGTAGAAAATAAAAATAAATTTAATCTTAGTACATCATATTTGAGTAACTTATTTAATGAGAGTTTTGTGTTTAGCCAATACTAACATGATAATGATGGTTTAGTTAGCTAATTTTGTGATATTAATTTTATATATTGTCTGAAAAAGATGAGGAGGAAAGCAAGGATCATATATCTAAGGGGAATTATGTTTTTGTGCCCATTGGCACACGTTCTGGTACTTTTGATTGTTACGGTGATGTTGACACATGCGTAATTGTAGTTGAGGTTCATGTAGATGCTGCAAATGAGTATTTTGACAATAATGCTGTTGAAACTGGTGTTGTATTTTATGATGAATTTGATGATATGGTGTATGTCATAGTACTAGACAATTAATGATAGGATACAACGAGTTGGAGTCAGATAAACAGGTACATGGAAATCATTTGATACTCATTGAGGTCACTGTGATATTACATGACTGTTACAGTAAGAAGTATCAAGATAAGCTAATTAGTGATAAGGTACTGAAAGTGTTGGAAGAAAATGAGATGTCCATAGCAAAAGGTGAGTACCATAATAGTATTAACTGTACACTCTCTACTTGTAAGCTACCTTTAAGTACTATACAACCTACGTTAGGAAATGTGGTTCAAGTAAATGCTGATTTAAATTGTAGGGATATTGAAGATGATTTGTTCCCAGAAGAGGAAGGAAGTAATAAATCACTATATTGAAATATCTTTAGGCACCAGGAAGAGAGTGTGTCTATTGGACACTGGTGGCCCAGTAAGTGTTGTGTCTGGTAAGAGTTAGATTAAAGAACACAGAACAGTATACTGAATTTCAAATTACTGGTGTTAAGTAAAAGGAGCCACTGGTAACTTTGTCAATTAATCACTAGGCAAGCATTGATTTTATCTACTGTCAGTAATGTTGCGTTTGACCAAGGATGTCTGGTAATAACTGAACTGAATGAACACATTTTCTTGTGGACGGATTGGATACTGATAGTTAAGGCTACGTTTGATTGGTTAAAAATGAAGTTAAATTTTATTGATCCAAAATCTGGTGTTTTTGGTGAAACTAAGTAAGACATAAGGTTAGATGAGAATTGAAGCAATAATTTAAGAGGAGTAGAAGTATATGATGACAGAAATTATTTTGATAATGGTACTGAGTATTTTGATAACCAGAATGGTTAGTGAAGACTTTTCTCAATTAGTACCAGACAAATTTAACTCAGCAGGCAATGTAAGTAACGGTGAAATAAGTGACTTGAAGGGAATTCTGTGGGAATATAATACTGTTTGCACTGGCAAGCCAGGCAGGATGAAAGATTATATGTGTAAATTAAAAAAATAAGCCATATGGAGTAACTATTTGTAAGAGGAAGGTGGTCAAGAAGGAGTTAGAGAATTTGGAGAGTTGGGGCATTAATATAATCAACCCTCACAATGATACACTGTGTGTGTGTACCATATGTCTGGCATGCACTTGGGCCCCAGCTAACGTAGTGTCATCTTTAACACCATTAATCATCAGTACTACATTCACAAACACATTTATACACATTTCTATCCTCTGGAGTTATGCTGACTTTGATTATCTATTTGAGCCATGATAATGATGTTTGATGGTATGGGGTACAGTAATTCTCTTAATGCACTTTACTTTGATGATACTTTCTGAGGTTTAATATAATCAGCCCTCAGGCAAATACTTATAACACTACCGGCTTTGTGTGATATCTGTTTCCTTCTAACCAATCCTCTTGTCCTGTCATAGGATACCAAGTATAACGCAACTGCAGAATGTTGAATGCCAAATATGACCTTAACATGCTGTAAGTGTGACCCTCTGGAAGGAATTTTGAAATGTTTTACTGTGCATCAACCTGACAGACAGAGGGTATCAAACATGAACTTCGTATTGTGGTAAGTAGTAGAAAGTAGAAAGAATATAATTTAGTAAATAATGTAAGTAGTAAAAATTTACATAAGTGAAACAAAAACTAACAGTCGCCAGTCTAATTAGGCATAACAATGAGCAAACATTATCCTCTGTGGATTTGTATTTGCTCTTGCAAAAAGGGCTTTCATTAAATCTTTCTTAGTAAGAGCAATGGACATCGACAACAACCAGATGAACTACACGGTAGGTGGCAGTATTTAGCAACAGTATAAGTTACCAATCAGAGAAATGTAAAAGAGACTTTCTCCCTATTAACTACTGTCATCACCTGAACCAATAACTAATTCAGCTCAGAAAGTGTTCTGAAAAAACAACACGAGACTAAGTGATACCTGACAAGAGTTCAAGTTTGACTAACACACATATACACATCAAAACTGCAATTGTATGACACTGTAATAACACATTTCACATTCAGTCCACTGTGGTAATCTTTCAGTTTCATTAGTAAAACAAGATGCAAATAAACTTTCTCTTAGTAAAATTTTAAAGTTTTGTCCCTTAAATTTTTCCTTCCTTTGTCATCAACTGTACACATCTTATAGAAAAACTTTTCATTACAGTAATACTGATTTCCAATCCCCCTTGACATAATTAAGTGCCTTGTAACACCACTTGTAAAGCAAGTGATTCTAAATAGCCACATTTATATTCATTAGCACTAAAACTTTGGCGCTTTCAAAGTAAATCAAATCATATAAAATTAAAACATTTCATAATTTTAATATAATGTGCCTCTTATACTACTTGTGAAGCAAGTAGTTTTAACTAACGACATTTATGCTCTTTAACACTAAACTTCGGCAAAATCAAAGTAGTAGCAATTCAAAGTTATATGAAGCTTTTTAACAAGTGCTGAATAATGTACCTCTCTCTTTATCTATGAAATAAATGATTTAACGACCAAGTGTTACATATTTTAGAACTGAACCTAAGGACATTTAAATCGAAACAGGTTGGAATTTCGGTCTGTAGAACTATTAGGATAGGACTCTAATTGGTATCATGAAGAGGGCAGTTCACATATTTTGCAACACTGATTATTGTTACAAAAGCACACACAAACACACTGGTTCATACTAGCATACATATCTGTTTCCCAAAGTTGTTGAATCACTTGCACAATATTGGTGGCAAGCATGTGGCAGCTTTCGGGTCTCCTTCTGGTGGTCTTAATCTCTATTTAATTCCTCTTGCCGGCGTAATCATCATCTTTAGAGCCTTTCCAAATACGGGAGCACCCGTTTACAGCCAAAAACACATCCGAAGCCATTCCATTATAAATTTAGTCACTTGGCACCTGCAGTGATGACTTATGTGAATGGTGGCCACTGACTGCCTACCGTCCTCTCTAGCTTGCCGCCCAGATTGACCACCACTTCCACCTTTCCTTGTGCACCAAGCCCCTTCTGTAATGGAGGGGTACCCTGTGTCACCCTACGTCACATCATATAATTTCTCTAAGTATGAACCAGTTATTTACATACAATTTTGTTTTTACACCAGACATATTTTATAAAATTCTATTATTTAAGCCCACTGTTAAGTTAAAGAACTTATAAATCATGAAGTTCCATCTCCTTCCATCAAATCAGAGCTTAACTCAGACAGATAAACACTTCATAATTACACACACTGTACCAATTACAATCGATAATGGTGTTGCATACTCTCTGTGAGTACCAGGTGTCTGGCAAGCACAAGGGTCCCAGCTAATGAAGAATCTGCTTCAACACCATTATACTGAGCGACTATAATTAAAGTTAAACTTTCAAAACGTTTTAGAAATAACACCACTTGTCAGAATGACGTCAAAATGCAAAGAAATATTATGGGGGAAGGTGGAAACGTATGGCAGACGAAAAAACCACATCATGCACATTGCCCATTGAAGTTGGTATAAGCACGGTGTGTACATAACATTTCCTCCTTTCATGTCAACGACGTTCGTCATGACTGTCTCAATGGAGGATCGCGCTCTACTTGTAAAGCCGTATTACAAGAACGATGACTGTGCACACGTCCCTCTGGAGAAGTTCTGGACACTGAAGGGTCTGAAAAAAGGCGTTGGTCTGATGACTGCCATGGGTCTGGAGAAAATGATTTGTAAATTCGAAAAGACGGGTTCTTGCGGAATGCAGCCCAGTAGAGGGAGGAAACGAATTGTTTCGATGTTAATGGAAGTAGTGGCCACGGCAATGCAGGAGCAGACGAGTGGTGGTGTGAAAACGTGTAGTGCTTGGAGAATTGCACGAACATTGGACATACCCGTGAGCACAGAGCGTAAAATCCAACGAAACATCCTTATTTCCTATCCATCCAAAATTACCCATTTGCACGCGTTCCTTCCTTTTGGCCTGCCAGCAAGAGTGACTTTGGATTTAGAATTTCTTGCTCGCTTGGAAGTGACAATGATTGGCCCTGGAAGGTTTTGTGGACAGACAAAGCCCACTTCCATCTGACAGGATATGTCAATACACAGAATTGTCGAATATGGACAACGGAAATTCCACTCGCAAATCAACCAGTACCACTTCATCCTGAAAAGGTCACTGTGTGATACGGGTTTACATCACCGTTAATCAGAGGGCCATATTTTTTCTAAGAGACAAGTGCTTCCGATCGTGTTACACCATTGGTAAGCGCCATGAGTGTATTTTTCAACCACGTCATTCTGGCTCTCCAACAATGTGGATGTGTGGATGGGATCATTTTTATGCAAGATAGTGCACCTCCGGAATTTGCAAATCCAGTTAAGTAGCTGCTGAAGTGTCATTTCGGATATGCTAGAATTGTCAGCCACCATTTCCCTACAGCCTGGCCGTTCCGATAACTTGATCTTAATCCATGTGACTTCTGGCTCTAAGGTTATGTGAAAGATGTGTTCGGTGTTCCGACTGCGAACTTAGCTGCATTAAAGGCTCGCATTGTGCAATGCATCCCAACGTGACTCTGGAAACACTTCGATCAGTTGTGGAGCAAGCTGTTTCTAGCTTTCAACTTGTTGCCGAAAACTTTGGACAACATATGGAACATGTTTAACGCCAGTCACACGGAAATTAGTAATCCCACTTGATTTTGATTGATCCCTTTTATGCGGTTTTTGACGGCAGGACAATTAAGAACCGTCGTGATTGATGCTTTTTATACGGTTTTTGGCCTTGGGGCAATTTAAAACCGATTTTTCCCGTCCAATGTGATATGACCTATCCTTGGTGGATCGGCTTACATCGCGTCTGTACACCCAAGCACACTGAGTAGTACAGTTTCTTTTAACGTCAAGTGTTGTATGATTCATTCGTCATTTGTAGTCAACCATAATTAAATTATGATGCTTACAGCGCCATCTCCTGGTTCATTTTGTAACTACTAGTTTTCTTCTGCCATACGTTTTCCCCCATCTCCAATAATATTACGCTGCAATTTTTGACATCATTCTGACGAGTGGTGTTATTTCTACAACGATTTGAAAGTTCAACTTCAATTATGGTCACCCTGTACATCGGTATTACATTCACAAACATATTTATACATATTCCCATCTTCTGCATTTATGCTGACTTTGATTATATTCTTGAGTCATGATATTGATGTTTGGTGATATGAGGTGCAACAATTTGCTTAATGTTCTTTACTCTGATGATACTTCCTGAGGTTAAATGTGATCAAACCTCAGGGTAGTGCACTGTCTGTGTGTACCATGTCTCTGGCAAGCACAAGGGCCCCAGCTAATGCAGTATCTGCATCAACATCCTTATACTCCGGTACTACATTCCTTATTTGCACCATCTACACTTACTTTCTTATCACATGCTTAAATCCATTCAGGGTATATTAAATGCTACCTCTGATTTGAAAATTGCATCATATCTCACCTATACTAACAGGAACTGACAACAATATCAATTTTGAATAGAAGTATAGCCAACTGGATAATACACATGCTTTTGTCTACTTAACATACTATTTGATAAGCAGTAACTCTCGCATTATCTTCATCACTTGTGTAACATATTGTGTTATGTCACACCGTTACGATTTTACAATTATTCGACCACAGGTAAATCAGAAATACCTTGTACATCTGTGACTGAATGTTCAGCATGATTATTATGGAGACTTTTAGGGACAATCGACATAAATTACATTGTATATAATCAGCCTGCTACGTGAAGTTTATACATGACACACATTTGAGTTTTGATTAATCTGATTTAGAAGCATTTTGCTTGCTGTTGTTCTTGAGTCACAACAGTATTGTTAGTGGACTTTGGCTGCATGGTTACAGATGACCACACCCTTGGTGTGATTTAGGTACTGGCTGATTAGTCTGAGGATGGTATCAGCCACATAGGAGATATTTTTGTTGAATGCTCCAGCTGGACATCAGCTGTTTCTTTGACATACCAATTACACATGTGGTTTAAGCTATGTTACAGTATGTGAAGTGTATTACTCTGATCTGCATATTCCTTTGTGCTTTTACCTGTGTTTGATTCTGTATATGTTCTCATGTTATGTTTTCTGTTTTGGTTTCTAGCCTTCTTGATATATGTTCTTTGGTACTTTGATGCTCAACATTGTCATGTTGTATCATAATGCTCATCTTAATCATTTATAATTTTCTGCATTTGACCATGTGACCAATGTATTTCTGTTACATAATATTCCTTACATACGACTCACACATATATATGTAGTCATTTTTCTCTCTAAATTTGGCCTCCATGTTGGAGTTTGCCACAGAATCTTTCATATCACCCTTGTTGAACGACATTTGTTGGGATATGCTTTCATGTCATTGTCATGATGTCTCAGTGATATACATGAGTATTGTCATTGTGTTTCTTCAGTTACCTGTTCAGGATACTATTGAATACTTCTATTGCTTTCCTTATTGAATCATTTATGTGCCAACATATGCATTTATCTTGAAACAACCATTTGTAGTAAAATGTAGTATGAAATAATTAGATAGTGACTGAACACTGTCTACAAACAAATATGTATATCAGGAAGACATTCCCATAACTGACACAAGTCATAATCATTTTCTGTTGTCTATTACACATTTCTTGTGAGTGAGACATTATGGTACAGACTAGTTTGTGCATCATGAACCCAGTTTAATAATACTCTGTTTCTATGTCCTGGATAAAACACTTCAGCCCATATTTCCTGGAATGCAAAGTTATAACTTTGAGTTTGGTCCATGCATTGCAAACATGGTCCTTGAACATTTTGCCTGGAACTTGAAATTCCATATTATATTGATTCACATATTTGCATACTTATTCCTTATTGGAGTTTGACATTTGAACTAATTGAATATGAGTTCTCTTACTTGTTAGTACCCAGTGGTTCGGATTTTTCAGGTCATCACGAACACAGGCCTTGAAAATTTTCAATTTGGTTTCAGGTGTCTAATGACCAATTATACCTTCATGTAATTTTTCCATACTATAACCATTTGATATATTTTTCAGTTGTGATGTCATTATTTTGTACTTCCTGTGTCGATTTAGTGATATATATATATATATATATATATATATATATATATATATATATATATATATATGCATTGTAGGTTAAATCTTGTATTTGATTGTATGTTAGTGTGTAAATGATTTCCTTCAAACATAGCTTGTTTCGTGGGCTTACAATCACTTGCTGCAATCACAGTTCCCATGGGTGGATGAACTCTGTACAGTCTTATGCACTACATACATCTCACTCAACAGACTGGAGGGAGTCCTCCTCTGCTTTTTGTAGTATTTACTTTAAATTAGTGTTCCTCTTCGATGTGTTGTGGGATAACTCTTGAATATGATTTGTCATTCATGCAAACAAATATACATTTTGTCTGGAGTAGTAGGTTAGATTTTATGTTATCATTTTGAATCTTGCTTTGTCACACCAAATTTTATAAACAGAATAAAATTTTACCATTTTACATTTTACAGTTCACCATACATCTGAAAGGTAAGTTACGCATTGATTAGAGTAATTAACAATAAAAGGATTTATGTGTATATGAGTATATCAATGATGATCTTGTGCTGATACAAATTTGAAATGAACTAAGGAAGGACTTGGAAAACGTGATGTGTAGTGCAGTATGGTAAAACACAGAACATTATACTGACTTACAGTTTATTGTATTTGATAAACTCAGAGAGGCGAGCAACACAATAGTTGTGGCGACAAACTGACTTTTCCGAGATGCAGTTAAATTTGTTTACTGATGTACATTCACATTTATTTGAGGGCACTGATAAAGCTGTGATCATTCTGACCATTAAGTTAGGAAGACGATAAATTTCTTTAATCAATTTGAAATTTTTACATCAAAATCGATTTGATTGGCATCTGTCTAATTTTTTACATTCCTTGTAAAAAAAAGAAAAATAGACACTCAGACTAACATTTCTTTAAGAGATAAGTCACAACCTCTTAGGTAATAAAATATAATCAGTTGAACATAAAAATAAGAGATCTCATAGAACATTCAATGGAGTGCATCAAAAAGGCACCAAGAGAATAAAAAAATGATACTTTATACACTTGGTTTTCTGCATTTCATATTGTATATGATGAAGTTGATAGACTAAACTTTATACATAACACGTATTTTCATACAGAATAATTGTCAAATGGTTTGTCTGTTACACTAGTCATGATCACTTTCCCACATTTTAGCCACAGATATAGAAGAGCTTTTTTTTCTCTGTGACAGTCAGACTTCTATGGGGGGTATTGTTATACCACAACCCATTGGGATCCTATATCCTTTTACCAGTCTCATCCCCAATCTCCCATAGAGGGCTTATGTGTAATATCAGTGTCTGATTTGATTTTGTCTTTTCTGATTATCTGGTTTCGAATACATGAAGATTTTCTTTTGCAGAATATTAATATTTTGCATTAATTTAAGCTCCTGTTTTGACATTGTTTACATTGGGCCTTACCAATATGCAGAATGGAGGAAACATATTGGGTTAAAAGCTGATTTACCGTCACAATTTGTACATTACACAAATTTCAGGCACATGGTAGGAACAATTTTGCTATTGTCGTTATGGAGTAACTAACCATTAAAGATCCAATATTTCTAGTCATCGAAAGATAGTCATTTTTATGTTTTCAAATTAATAAACAAATTCTATCCATAATAGGATTATGACATGATAATTTAGGAGTCAGAATGAAGTCTACTAACGTTTTGGTTGGCGTTTGTCAATGGAATTAGACTAGATTAGATTAGATCAGATTAGTACTTGTTCCATAGATCACGAATACGACACTTCGTAATGATGTGGAACATGTCAGGTTGATAAAAGGTGCCTATACAAGATATTGCAATAGACAAAATAATCGATGACACTCAATAACTTTCTTTTTTTGAGGTTGGGAAAGTACCCACTTACTATATCCAAAATTTCATCTAATGAGTAGAAGGAGTTGCCATTAACAAATACCTTTAATTTCCTTTTAAATGCTATATGACTATCTGTCAGACCTTTGATGCTATTAGGTAGGTGACCAAAGACTTCTGTGGCAGCATAATTTACCCCCTTCTGAGCCAAAGTTAGATTCAACCTTAAGTAGTGAAGATCGTCCTTTCTCCTAGTGTTGTAGCCATGAACACTGTTAATACTTTTCAATTGGTTTGGATTGTTAATAACAAATTTCATAAGAGAAAATATATATTGTGAGGCTACAGTGAAGATTTCTAGCTGTTTAAATAAGTGTCTGCAGGATGACCTTGGATCAGCTCCGGAAATTATTCTGATTACACGCTTTTGTACAATGAACACTCTTTTACTCAATGATGAGTTACCCCAGAATATGATGCCATACAAAAGCAGAGGATGAAAATAGACGTGGTAAGCTAATTTATTCAGATGTATATCGCCAAAATTTGCAATGACCCTAATAGCATAAGTAGCTGAACTCAAACGTTTCAGCAGATCCTCAGTGTGTTCTTTCCAGTTCAACCCCTCATCAATAAATACACACCTAGAAATTTTGAATATTCCACCTTAGCTACCGATTTCTGATCAAAGTCTATATTTATTAATGGCGTCATTCCATGTACTGTGTGGAACTGTATATACTGTGTTTTGCCAAAGTTTAATGAGAGGCCATTTGGAGAGAACAACTTAATGATTTTCCGAAAAGCATCATTTAAAATTTCACCAGTTAATTCTTGTCTGTCGGATGTGATAGCTATACTTGTATCATCAGCAAAAACCACTAGCTTTGCATCTTCATGAATATAGAATGGCAAGTCATTAATATATATTAAGAACAGCAGAGGACCCAAGACCGAACCTTGTGGCACCCCATTCTTGATTGTTCCCCAGTTTGAGAAATCACCAGTTTTTTTCATATTATGTGAACTGTTTATTTCAACTTTCTGCACTCAACCAGTTAGGTACGATTTAAACCATTTGAGACCTCTCCCATTCATACCACAATACTTAAGCTTGTTGTTGTTGTTGTGGTCTTCAGTCCTGAGACTGGTTTGATGCAGCTCTCCATGCTACTCTATCCTGTGCAAGCTTTTTCATCTCCCAGTACCTACTGCAACCTACACCCTTCTTAATCTGCTTAGTGTATTCTTCTCTTGGTCTCCCTCTACGAATTTTACCCTCCACGCTGCCCTCCAATACTAAATTGGTGATCCCTTGATGCCTCAGAACATGTCCTACCAACCGATCCCTTCTTCTGGTCAAGTTGTGCCACAAACTTCTCTTCTCCCCAATCCTATTCAATACTTCCTCATTAGTTATGTGATCTACCCATCTAATCTTCAGCATTCTTCTGTAGCACCACATTTCGAAAGCTTCTATTCTCTTCTTGTCCAAACTATTTATCATCCATGTTTCACTTTCATACATTGCTACACTCCATACGAATACTTTCAGAAATGACTTCCTGACACTTAAATCAATACTGGATGTTAACAAATTTCTCTTCTTCAGAAGCGCTTTCCTTGCCATTGCCAGCCTGAATTTTATATCCTCTCTACTTTGACCATCATCAGTTATTTTGCTCCTCAAATAGCAAAACTCCTTTACTACTTTAAGTGCCTCATTTCCTAATCTAATTCCCTCAGCATCACCCGACTTAATTAGACTACATTCCATTATCCTTGTTTTGCTTTTGTTGATGTTCATCTTATATCCTCCTTTCATGACACTGTCCATTCCATTCAACTGCTCTTGCAAGTCCTTTGCTGTCTCTGACAGAATTACAATGTCATCGGCGAACCTCGAAGTTTTTATTTCTTCTCCATGAATTTTAATACCTACTCTGAATTTTTCTTTTGTTTCCTTTACTGCTTGCTCAATATACAGATTGAACAACATCGGGGAGAGGCTACAACCCTGTCTTACTCCCTTCCCAACCACTGCTTCATTTTCATGTCCCTCGACACTCATAACTGCCATCTGGTTTCTGTACAAATTGTAAATAGCCTTTCGCTCCCTGTATTTTACCCCTGCCACCTTTAGAATTAGAAAGAGCGTATTCCAGTCAACATTGTGAAAAGCTTTCCCTAAGTCTACAAATGCTAGAAACGTAGGTTTGCCTTTCCTTAATCTTTCTTCTAAGATAAGTCGTAAGGTCAGTATTGCCTCACGTGTTCCATTATTTCTACGGAATCCAAACTGATCTACCCTGAGGTTGGCTTCTACTAGTTTTTCCATACGTCTGTAAAGAAATCGTGTTAGTATTTTGCAGCTGTGACTTATTAAGCTGATAGTTCGGTAATTTTCACATCTGTCAACACCTGCTTTCTTTGGGATTGGAATTATTATATTCTTCTTGAAGTCTCAGGGTATTTCGCCTGTTTCACACATCTTGGTCACCAGATGGTTGAGTTTTGTCAGGACTGGCTCTCCCACGGCCGTCAGTAGTTCCAATGGAATGTTGTCTACTCCGGGGGCCTTGTTTCGACTCAGGTCTTTCAGTGCTCTGTCAAACTCTTCACGCAGTATCATATCTCCCATTTCATCTTCATCTACATCCTCTTCCATTTCCATAATATTGTCCTCAAGTACATCGCCCTTGTATAGACCCTCTAAATACTCCTTCCACCTTTCTGCTTTCCCTTCTTTGCTTAGAACTGGGTTTCCATCTGAGCTCTTGATATTCATACAAGTCGTTCTCTTATCTCCAAAGGTCTCTTTAATTTTCCTGTAGGCGGTAACTATCTTACCCCTAGTGAGATAGGCCTCTACATCCTTACATTTGTCCTCTAGCCATCCCTGCTTAGCCATTTTGCACTTCCTGTCGATCTCATTTTTGAGACGTTTGTATTCCTTTTTGCCTGTTTCACTTACTGCATTTTTATATTTTCTCCTTTCATCAATTAAATTCAATATTTCTTCTGTTACCCAAGGATTTCTACTAGCCCTCGTCTTCTTACTTACTTGATCCTCTGCTGCCTTCACTACTTCATCCCTCAAAGCTACCCATTCTTCTTCTACTGTATTTATTTCCCCCATTCCTGTCAATTGCTCCCTTATGCTCTCCCTGAATCTCTGTACAACCTCTGGTTCTTTTAGTTTATCCAGGTCCCATCTCCTTAAATTCCCACCTTTTGGCAGTTTCTTCAGTTTTAATCTACAGGTCATAACCAATAGATTGTGGTCAGAGTCCACATCTGCCCCTGGAAATGTCTTACAATTTAAAACCTGGTTCCTAAATCTCTGTCTTACCATTATATAATCTATCTGAAACCTTTTAGTATCTCCAGGGTTCTTCCATGTATACAACCTTCTTTCATGATTCTTAAACCAAGTGTTAGTTATGATTATGTTGTGCTCTGTGCAAAATTCGACCAGGCGGCTTCCTCTTTCATTTCTGTCCCCCAGTCCATATTCACCTACTATGTTTCCCTCTCTCCCTTTTCCTACACTCGAATTCCAGTCACCCATGACTATTAAATTTTCGTCTCCCTTCACAATCTGAATAATTTCTTTTATTTCATCATACATTTCTTCAATTTCTTCGTCATCTGCAGAGCTAGTTGGCATATAAACTTGTACTACTGTAGTAGGTGTGGGCGTCGTGTCTATCTTGGCCACAATACTGCGTTCACTATGCTGTTTGTAGTAGCTTACCCGCATTCCTATTTTCCTATTCATTATTAAACCTACTCCTGCATTACCCCACTTTAATTTTGTGTTTATAACCCTGTAGTCACCTGACCAGAACTCTTGTTCCTCCTGCCACCGAACTTCACTAATTCCCACTATATCTAACTTCAACCTATCCATTTCCCTTTTTAAATTTTCTAACCTACCTGCCCGATTATGGGATCTGACATTCCACTCTCCAATCCGTAGAACGCCAGTTTTCTTTCTCCTGATAACGACATCCTCTTGAGTAGTCCCCGCCCGGAGATCCGAATGGGGGACTATTTTACCTCTGGAATATTTTACTCAAGAGGACGCCATCATCATGTAATCATACAGTAAAGCTGCATGCGCTCGGGAAAAATTACGGCTGTAGTTTCTCCTTGCTTTCAGCCGTTCGCAGTACCAGCACAGCAAGGCCGTTTTGGTTATTGTTACAAGCCCAGATCAGTCAATCATCCAGACTGTTGCCCTTGCAACTACTGAAAAGGCTGCTGCCCCTCTTCAGGAACCACACGTTTGTCTGGCCTCTCAACAGATACCCCTCCATTGTGGTAGCACCTACGGTATGGCTATCTGTATCGCTGAGGCATGCAAGCCTCCCCACAAACGGCAAGGTCCATGGTTCATGGGGGGGGCTTATCTAGAAGAATTCCATAATTTACACAAACAAAAGCCTTTGATAGATCACAAAAAATCCCAACGGGTGACTTACGGTTACTCAGAGCATTTAATATATCATTCATGAAAGTACATATAGCATTTCCCTTTGAAAAACCCTTCTGGGAACCTAACTGACATTTTGTTGAAACTTTATTTTTACAAAAGTGTGAAGCTACTCTACAATTCATTACTTTTTCAAGAATATATGATAATGCAGTCAGAAGAGAGAGTGGGCGGTAGTTATTGACATCAGACGTATCCCCTTTTTTATGCAGTGGTATAACAATGGCTTACTTCAGTCTATCTGGGAAAATACCCTGCTTCAGAGAGCTATTACATATGTGGCTAAGAATCCCACTCAGTTCTTGGGAACAAGCTTTCATTATCATGCTGTAAATGCCATCAATCCCATGTGAGCTTTTATTCTTGAGAGAGTTTATTATCTACCTAATTTCAGATTAGAAAGGTGTGGGTAGTAATTACGAGTATATAGAAACGTAAAGTTTTACTTGTAAGAAATAATTTAATTAACCTAATCTAGTTCTGTCATTCATTGAAACTAATTCCTCTGATCATATGAAAATGATAGGTTGATTTTCTTATAAGTGAGTAAAATAATATATGAAAATTAACGTAATATACTGTTGTAATGATAAAACACATAATTTATAATCTTAATAGAAACTGAATCTTTCCTCTCTTTTTATGAAATTATTCTCTTTTTAAATTTCTCTTAAAATTGGGAAGACATATGTAAAACTTTTAATTTTAAACCTAAATATTTAACATATGACTATGTCAGTATCTGTTTAAAATCTTATAAATAGAAGTGATTTAAGCACCGCCATATTGCAGCTGGAGTTCAGTTTGACGTAGCCATGAGACAGTGTGAAGCCAATTTTACACGTAGTTTGCCATCGAACTTCCGGCACGAGAAATAAAACTCGTAGTGAACACGAATTCTTGGAGCTTATTTCTACCATTGCGTAATTCCTGAGCGGCAATGCAGTAACATCTTGATGAACCTACAGCAGCATTAAGAATCAACATCCTGGATTACACAAGATACGTATTACATATTTGGTGGAGGACATCTATTATATGATGTGGTATTACGTTTTCTTGTACTAAGCAACGATTCACATTCCAAAGATCATCACACAAAAATCAATTTTCGCCACGTTATATTATAGTTGATAGGGAATATTGTTTTTATTTATGTTTTTTTTCTCTTCTTCAAAAGTTAAGTCACATCCTGGTTGCTGGAAATGGGACATTTGTTCTATTATTACCTAAGTGATGCCTATATTGGACCTTATGGAATATTTGGCTAAACATGCCATTTTTTTGATTTAGATGTTGATATCCTGGGATTGTAATTTTGTCTTATATTTTTTAATCTATGTGCCGCTATTTGTAGCTTGTCCTCACAGTAGTGTATGATCACCTAGTCATCGGAAAAAAGCGTATTATTTAGAAATACATCTGTCAGAATTTTATACCCTGAGGTATTCTGTCCATCATCCATTAACTAATTAGATTATCGATGCACATGTTGAACATTTAAGGTGGCATACTACAGCCTTGTCCTACTCCCTGATAGTATCTGTTTCTGGTATCAACCGTTGACAGTATCTAATGGTATTTTGATGTTTTTATATAAGACTTGACACACTTTTATCACCTGCCAGGAGATGTTTCTTCCATTACTGATCAGTGTTTTTTTTTCCTGTGGATGCTTCCAAATACTTATTCAGAGACGATAAACGCTCGATGTGCTTTCAAATTGATTTCTCATCCTTTCTCTTGTTTAATTGTTTTCCGCGTGAAAAATCTCCAGCACAGGATTTTGTTAATGTCAGCTTGGCATGCTAACAAAATTGAGTCACAGATGTTTCAAAGCCTTTCATTAATTATTTGAATGAAGATCTTATAAGAGGCGTTCAGAAGAGTAATTCCCAAGCATTTATTTTGTTACTTCTGTCCCCTTTTCTAAACAGACAAATACTTTAACATATCTCTATTCTTCTATTTCAACTATGCAGCAATATGTGTTACAGAAGAGCACTCTGAATTCTTGAAATGTTCCACCATGTCTTATCAGTTCTGAGTTAATTCCATCCAATCCAACTGCTTTCCTACTTTTTTGTTTTTTTGATTGCCGATTTTAAATATGGCGAATGTATAATATCTGTCCCATTCTCCATTTTTTTTTTGTTTTATCTCTTTTGCATTTGGATTGCACTTATACTATAATTTCTTGTAGCGATTTTCCAAGTCTTCTGAACCAATCTCATTTACCTTTGCAGTATTTTTATCGGTTCGTTTTAACTGTCTCATCAGTTTGTATAGCATTTCTTGTATTGCATGGATGTCATGCACATCTCTGGTCATAAATATCTCACATGGAAAGCAATGTGCCTTTCATAGCATTCTTTCTGCTTTACTTCGGATTTCGCTACATTTGTCTTAAGATTTTTGAGTCTGTTTTTGCAAGAAAATATATTTTCTACGCCCTCTGGTGTATTTTCGTTTCTAATTATAAACCCCATCTTTCAATTCGTTTCGGATTTTTCATCCAGCACTTTCTTAGTGACGTGTATTAGGATATTTCTGATAAATGTTTGTCAATGCTTTAGTTAGATCTTCACTTGACGGTATTTTCTTGAGTAGTTTAGACAACCTGCTCAGATACAGATTCCATAAACTCTACTCTTGGGGTAGATGGGTTCTATTTTCCTTTCCCACAGCTGGATTTTTGACTTAACACGACCATTATCCGTACTGGCGTTACTGTCCCTACATACTTGATTGTCTTTTACCCTTGTAGCTAGATTTTTGTTTCCGTTAAGTAAGCAGTAGTGGACCTATGGCCTCCTGCGGCTCATGTATATTTATATATACATATCTTACTTTTTAAAAAGTAGTAGTTACTCTCAGTTCATTAAAGGTGACAAGCTCTCTCAGTTTCATCCCATTGTTATTTGCATTCAGGTCTCCTCTAAAGATGACAAGGCCACTGTTGTTTATTTTATACAGGCGTTTCAGTATTTCTTCGTACGAGTAGTAATGGTTCTCCCTTCCTTCTTTCCTTCCTCTGGCAGCGTAAAATTTAAAACAACTGATTTTGATAATTTCTCGACGTTTGGTATCTGTGCTACACATACCCTGAATTAAAATTTATTTAAAATACAATAATTTATTAGACAATGCAAATAGTGTACTTCATCTAATAACGTAAGTATGTTACACCAGAGATGCAGCGCTGTTAATTTAATTCTCTGAAGTAACTATCCTCGCTGAGTGTGACTGGATGGGCAAATAAAAATAGTTCTCTCGTTGTTCAGGTACGGGTCTTGTAAGATGTCAATTTCTGTTACTGGCTAATGAGACACTATTATTTTGTACTGTGAGGTCAAGTCCAAAAATGTTACTATTATTTGATGAGCATTACAGCAAATACTGGCAATATTTCATTTTGCGCGACAATGCTACTAATTACGGTCATATTCCAGAGGATTTCAGTTACTGAATTAAATGAAGGTAAAGAGAAAATTAGCTCAAAAACATTAAAATTCCATCCGTTCCTAAACAGTTCAAATCTATTACCACTAGAATTTCTGTAACTGTTATCTCGACGAGTGTAGTGGTTGTTTTGGTCTTCCTCTTTTTGTTTCGAAGACACAATTTCATGTTTGGACTCTTTTCGTATTAACGCAATAGAATCTAGTAGGAAGAAAGATCAATGCCTGAGATTTCATTACTATTTCACTATGAGCTATTCTAATAGCAACCTTTATGTGAATTCGTGATCAAACAATAGGACAGCTAGAGGACACAGATCATCAAACGTGCTTTCTAAGAAATTGCCCCCTCAAATTAAGGGCGATGTTTGATACATAGCAAATTTATTCGGTTTGGAAAACTGTCTTCGCCTTTGCTACTCTGCTTTGTCATGATCTAGCTATTGTTAACGATCATAGAATTTTCTGAATTTTCTAATATTGTCAACCTATGATATCTGTTGTATCGATCAGAAGAGACATCTTGAATTGGTCAGTCAGTTTTCAGGTTCAGCGGGCTCGATCAAAAGCCTTAAGATTTCAAGCCTGCACCATAACTCCCTTACCAAATTATCCTGGATTGTTCGATGCAATGTGAATCTTAGCTCTTCTTCAATATTTACGTTATTATAATACTTGCGAAAATAGCCAAATTATCTAGTTTTGAGCAATTTTAGAAAAGAAACTTTTTATGTGAGTAGGTTCTCTCATTTGAATTCAAGTAATTTTTTATGCAAGTGGTCCAAGTTTGTTTTACGATCACGAAACATTTTACGATAGTTAAAATATGTAATTTGACTCTATCGTACTTTTCGTTTTGATAATAGTGTCCGGCCCAGTTTATGGAATTTACAGCTGTGTTGTAATTAAGCACGTTACTGCTCTGTTGTTGGGCTTCAAGAATGAAGTCTAGTAACAACTGTGTGTTATACACAGAAGAGATTTTTGAATATCCACCTATAGGGAATGAGTATCAGGACCAATGTGTGAATGCTCTGACCTATTGCTGTTGCAGCTTCAATATTTGGATAAGATACTGTAAACGTAGAGTTATAAAGGCTTTTTTCCTTTTTAATTTTCGTTGTGACCTCAGATAAAGCCATCCAATGACGATGTTCCCATACTACGGTGGTAGTTAAGGAGAAAACAGGTGAAAACGTCCTGCTAGTCCATTGTACAATGCATTTCATTATCCATTTTTATTTCTTCGTGCGTAGCTGAATTCGTTATCGTGCTTTGCTTCATGGCCATCAGTCTTGACGTTAAGTTTATCGCGAAGTTCATTTCTGCTACTCCTCATCGCTGTCGTCTTTCTTCGGTTTACACTTCGCCCTCGTTTCTACGGTTACCACACATCTCTTTTTCTCGCACACGTCCTGCTTTTTGTGGCGAGAAAGTGTGTCCGGACCCGTTATCGTGCTTTGCTTCATGGCCATCAGTTTTGACGTTAATTTTATCGCGAAGTTCATTTCTGCTACTCCTCATCGCTGTCGTCTTTCTTCGGTTTGCACTTCGCCCTCGTTTCTACGGTTACCACACACCTCTTTTTCTCGCACACGTCCTGCTTTTTGTGGCGAGAAAGTGTGTCCGGACGGATTTCATAAGAATCCAAAATGTTTTGGACTCTTAGAGAAAAGGTAATCAGTCGTCGCTTTAAATAATCGTAAATAAGTACCACTGTACTACTTTCGACAAAAACTCTAGTATTGTAGAATTCTATTTTTATATACCTAGTCGCAATGTTAGCACGGAACGTGTCTTATCTCTTGTAAACATACAGTGTACCAAAGTTAGGAAGAGATTTAAAACAATTTAGAAATATTTCATGCACCTCAACCGCGTGAGATTTTATGAACACTTGTTGGCAAAACAAATAACGGTTACGAGAGATTTCTTCGTACTCTAAATATTCATGACATAATAGTTGAAAGGTAACAACAAGATTATTGATTGTAGTGATGACGAATATACTGTTAAGGTACTGCTGCATCGTTAGTCCTAAAATAAATGCGGGAAGTCATTGTTTTAATGTAGGGTAGTTTCATGTGTTCATTTCTAAATTGCAAGCCACATGATTTTGTCGATAAAGTATGTCATGTTGGCATCACGAACGTATGGTAACCCTACTTACTGTGTACTCATTAGACTGTCCATTCAGTTAAACAGGTAACAGGTAATGTACATCCTCTTTCCTTTCATTGAAGACAGGATAGCGTTAAAGAGCAAATGGCGCTATAGTGCAACAGAGGGTCATTTCAGACGGTGTGTGGATGATTCTGTGCCTCGGGTTGAGAGGAAGGAGGGGGGGGGGGGGCGATGGGCGGTGAGGAGGAGGCATCGGAGACCAGCAGCGGCAGTAGACGGGTGTCGCCTGTCGGATTGCCAGGAGCCGCGCTGGTGATGTGGTGTGCTGTGGTGCGGCGCCCGAGAGAAATTTCACGGAAAATGGAATTAGTGTCACCCCGAAGTTGGCACGCCGCCCAGGCTGCCGTGCGATCTGCCAGCCACCGCCAGAGCCTGGTGCACGACCACAACCCCTACCACCACCACGACCACCAGCCGCCTCCAACGGCCTGCACTGCTGACGCCAGCGCCCGTACGACCACAGCACGCCTTCCTTTTCACCTCAGCTCTTGAGTCACGAGCATACGAAGTATATCCTAAAACCGTGTCGTGTATTCAGTGTAAACTTATTCCCAAGAAAAATACAATTACGTAAATATAATAGTATTTCATAGAGTGATTTATTATTGTCCACAGATATGGCTTATAATTGTCTTGGATGGTTGACTTGATGACATTTTTACGGCAATACTTTTGGAATGGCTCTGTGTTGATAAATAATCTGAACTATATTTATTGTAAACTTATTTAAAAAAATTACATTGAACTATTATTATTATAAGTATACATGTGAAGGATGACAAAGAATATTTTATTGTACATTTTACACTAAAAGAAGACAATATATATTTTCAAAACATAATGCTATTTTAAATCTGAGATTTAAAATGTCGTGTAAAATGTCTTAACAATAATTTTAATGAGATTGGAGAAAAGACATAACTGCAGTGTAACGTGAAAAACTGCATATTTCCTTAGCTGTGAAAATACTATATCAGCTAATTCGCCATTATGGTGTCGAGAGATTAGTGTATGCTGGGACATCAGCACAAGCCGCTTTTTGTTCCAATTTGACGCTATCGCACAGTGTGACTTTCGGTGATGTAAGAAGGATATACATCTAATAATGTTACAACATAATTTGTAATGTTGCAGTTAGTGTAAACAGTGATTATATTCAATTGTATGTGTTTGAGCCACATCCAGCAGGGATGTTTGTATTTGTAACTTTCAGATGCAATGACGACAAGATAAGTATGTCGAAAACGGTAACTGCGATGTTACCAAACGAGATTCTTCGAGAACATTGCAACCTTCAAGTCGCCCCCAGTGACTGACGCAGAGTCAAACAAATGTTATTCCTAGAAGCCTAGTTTCATGATCGTTTAACCCTCGATTTCTGAGTGAAATGCTGTGAACTTTGAGTAATGATGACATTTTCTTAATTTATTTGCAACCACAAATAAATTTAGAGAACAAATTAGCTTCGTTTCTTAAATACGTGAGTAATTAGTGAGAAAATCGTACTAACGAATGTTCAGGAGTGACTGAAATGATCCATTGGCCACATACGGTCTAATTATTAGCCCTCCGTGCAAAAGAGATATTCACTGAAAGGTATAGATAATCTTATGATAGAGGCGGATAATATAACTTTTGAGGGAAAATGAGGTAAAAAAATGACACAACTGGTGTGGAATTTTTGGTTGTCGTCACCTGACAGGAAACAAAAAGCTCTGTTTTAATCAAAAATTTTACAAAATCCAAAAAGACGGATGATGTCCTCGGAGTATTAAAAAGTTATCTTATGAGTCAATGCCGTTAAATCTTTGTGCACCGAGATTCCTCACTAATAGCGAGCGGTCGCCTTACAGTTAGGCTGTCGGTGCACAACTCACAGCCGGACATAAACTTTCATATACCGTCAAGCATGTGTTTACCATCAGCACTCGTATATCCACTATATATGTCCCGTTCAGGGGATAAATGTTAATTGTACGCATGCAAATCTGCAGGAACGTGGCATCGCCCTTCTGAACAAAAGAGGAACCGTAATATCGTATTTATCCGCCGACACCTGCCAAGTCACTTTGAATTAAAATGTTTCCCCTTGACGGTAATATGCATAATGAAAATACGAGTGCAGGTTGTGTCCATATGGTTGTCGACACATGGTAGTTTTGATCTGGCCGTAACTCGTGCTAGGGTACCCTGATGGTAAGGCGACCGCTCGCGATAGGCGGGAATTCCGGGTTCAGTTCCCGGTGCGGGAATAATTCCCATTATTCGTCATACCAATACACAGATGATGGTTGTCCATATTCGCAACAGTGAAAACATTTCATTAAAAATATTTATCAATCAGTAAGAACACGTACAAGAAATTGAAATGCATCGCACAATTTTCTAGGACAACCTTTTCTTGTGTTTCGTCAAAAATCTGTTCAGTGTGTAACAAACCATTATTGTTATAGATTAATTCTGATGCAAACCATCAAAGCAGTACTAAGATTACATACAACAGAGCTGTAAAATATATAGAGCAGAAAACAAAAAATTTCGGCACTGGACATCCATATTAAAATTAAATGAGCACTGCAGTTTAATTAGGTGTTTCAGTAGCGTAAATGTTTCATGGCTATCCAGATAATTTTGACAACTTACATAAAAAAATTATCTCCATTCAAATGACAGAACTTACTTCCATTAAATAAAATTTGAGATTTGCTGCAAGTAATTACAACCAAACAAATCTTAACTAGGCTATTCTTACAACTATTACAATACTACAAATATTGAACAAGAGGTGAATTTCACAGTCCGTCAAAAAACATGCAAGATACATCAGTAGGAAAGCTGTGGTGACTGCCCCACCTGTCATTGTAGGACTGACACCTTAACGCCCTGAACTGTGTACAGGGAGGTCATGTTCCAAAATCTATTGACTAAGTGATGGCGTTTCTTCTGTTCGGTACAGCAGATTTCATTGGTTAATAATACAGTAGAATCAGCTTCAAAAAGTGATAGTATTCGAAAGAAACAGCAAAATCATGCCTCATTACGGGGTCATCCCAATCAATGGCGATGATTGAGGCGGATTACAAGGTATTGTTTAGTATGCTGGTCCTAAGACGAGAAACTTTTCGTGCGTGGTAAAGTAACGAATACTCTCCCTCATCATCTTGTATTTGAAGCTTACCTTTTGTACGTGTTTGATTTCATGTATATAATTATGGGCCGGCCGTTGTGGCCGAGCGGTTCTAGGCGCTTCAGTCTGGAACCGCGAATCCTGCCTTGGGCATGGAAGTGTGTGACGTCCTTAGGTTAGTTAAATTTAAGTAGTTCTAAGTTCTAGGGGACTGATGACCTCAGATGTTAAGTCCCATAGTGCTCAGAGCAATTTGAATCATTTTTTTTATAATTATGGAAACAGGGTTCTGCTTTGAATGAAATTAATGATGTTCTATAACACCAGTAAATGTTTCAATGAAGTTTCACCATCATTAATTGTTTGATTTTATTTTGTTGACACTACTTACTGACCTTCGTGTAGCTCAAGGCGCAAACCTATTTCCATAGACACCATTACTCTTATCTCAGGTATGGATAAGTCTTCCGAATCAAGAGAATAGGACTTCAGAATCATCATACAAACACTGAGATACGCAATTCATATTATTGGCGAAATCACAAAATCTCATAGTACAATTTTAATTATTTTTACGTTTACAGATATTATGTTATCGAAGTCATGTTTTTACTTTCCGGACGGGTTAGGGATTTTCTCTGCCCGGGGACTGGGTAAATGTGTTATCGTTTCATTGTATAATTCGTGTGAGTGGCTAGATGGGACTGAAAAAATTGGATTGTGTAAAAATTGGGACTTCGTACGGGCGCTGATGCCCGAGCAGTTGAGAGCCCAACAAACCAAAGATCATCATCATCTTACTTTTACAGAGTCATCATTTACCTGTGGCATGTCTTCTGCATCTACAACCAGTGCGTTACCTTTTCATGATACAGTTTCGTTACTGTAACATTTACTGTCAACGTGTCATTATCACAAAAAGTAAGGGTTCTTTGGTAATCTGCAACCACCGTTTTACACTTCCCTTATAGTTCGAATTACTACTACTTTTGTATTATCATAATACAACTACTGAAAACTGAACACATAATTTACAATAGACTCCTATATTTCTGCAGTGCCTCTAGTAGCACACAATCCAACTCTTTCTAAAGTCTTCACTTTATGCTTATCTAGGAGCCGCTTGCTGTCTTACACTAATAATTCCAATGTATATTTTTTTTGTAGGGCAATGTGTTGCATCGATCGAACTAAATATTGAACTATATCTTTATTAATATCGTTGGAACACATTATCAGTAAACATAAATGTTTACTGCTTTAGCCTAAGTTATTGTTACTCTTTTTCCTTTAAGTGTTTCATGGTGTGTTGGAGTGCATATATTTCTGATCTCAGTGCAATTTATTATCTAATCCTGCTGTCGATAATTCATCTTTCTGTAAATCCACTTTCACTTTATTGGTACATTGAATTTTAATGTTATTTTCGTGTTAGCCATTGTGTCATGTAATCGAACACGTCATTTTCTTTCTCACACACCAGTCCTCAGACTGCTTTGGAGCAGCAAGTCAAGAATTTCTGTTGTTTCAGCTTCTTCATCTCAGGGTAGCAGTTGCACACTACTCCCTTTGTTGTGTTTTGGATATGTGTCAATGCCTGTCTTCCACTGCGAGTTTTATCCTCTACGGCACCCACTACTGTTAAGGAAGATAGTCCCTAGTTACTTATGTGTTATCGGCTAATCCCTTCTGCTTGTCGATGTTTTGTGGAGAGCCTCTTCTTTCGTTATCTTCTAAGTCTACTTAGTTTGTGCATCTTTGAAATGAGAAAATTACGACCCAAGGAATATCTAGGAAATCATGTACATGGAAGCACTCGATCCCAGGTTATTCAACAGCACTCACTGTTTAATTTCAAACACAAATACATGTTTATAGCAACCAATCACAAAGCAATAGTTTAATTAAACAATCAATTAGTTAAATTAAGATTACTCTAAACCATCAATTAATCCTAAATTTCGGTTACCAGTCTCAAGAGTATGTGATGTGACACTAATTAATAACTTCAAAATAATGATTCACTGTTTGGCTGATGTTCAGAATAAAACTGAACAGTAAATTATTTTTCCTTTTAAAAATTATCAAATTAATTTGCAACGGGGATCAACCCCTTAAGGACAAATAAACGAATAAAAAGTTTTATACCTTAAGAAATTTAACTGGATTAAAATTACAAGAAAATCAACATTTTATCAATAATATTGCCTTAGAGAATTAAGAGTCAGAACAATATGTAATCAAGGGGAGACTAGGCCTATAAAACTACTAATCAGCACAGTGACAGACCAGATGCAAGAACATTAAACAGTACTGTAAGCAACATCTAGAAAAACAAACAAGTTTCTTTTATTACTTTTAACGCCCAAGGCCAGTTTTCAACCACCATGAACAACATCTTAACTTAGCCAATTAGATGGCTTGACAAGACGCACAACATATAGACGGAGTCCCTCTGGAATGGTTACACCCAACATGTCTAGGTGTCTCTTCCGGATCGCAGATGTGCGGACTGGACAACGCTACCCTCTCAGCGACCAAAACTTCCGCGATTAACGCAAGCAAGGTAAATATAGTATATGCACTTTCTGCCATTTAAGGGAATGGCGTAAATAATGGAAATATTAATCTTTAACTCTGTATTGTAATATTTTGTTTCATATGTGCAATTCGTGGGCAGTTGACACGTTCCACATCATAACGGCTACCGTACCGTGCGATTGATCAATGGAACACGCAACCAATTAACCAACTAACTAGCCCCACGCAAGCAAGTACATTTAGAACGAGGTTGCGAGGCAGACCTAAGACATAAAAACTTGGTAGTCGAGTTGCACGAGGGAAAATCTGCGTTAATTGCACACAGAGGTAGGCCAAATTGGAACTGCAGTATGGACATTAAACTTTCTTTAGAGAAACCTTGCATCAGGCCACCAAACTTGGGTCTGATATGAATCTAAGCAATCGCTGAGATATCTGGGTCTTATTCCCTTGGAATCTAAAGAAGAGGCTTACAAACACGATCAAATGCACGTAATCTGCTGACTACGTGGCGCAAGAAATTTGTAGATATCTTTAAAACATAACTTCAAATTAAATATCAGTTAGGTCATATATTTACATAAAAAAGACTTGCAATGTTTCGCAGCATGCTATGCTTAAAATTCCAGAACTTAGAACGAGGCAAATTAGGCTTTAATATCTCGCAGTTCCAGCAATGACCCCACGAGTAAATAACAGGTCATCTAGAACCAGCGAAACAGCCGTCCAGTGACATAACCGTAGTTTAAACTTGGCAGTGAATATGAGCACCACTAGAACACACAAACATTTCCATCAGTTTTCAATACAGATAAATGTATGCATTTAAAATAAAATCGCTCGCACCACCAAGATAGTGACTACAGTGTGCTGCCAGTTCCTACAGCCCGCAGAGCTACAAACTGTGTGCAGCGCACCCAGTCTCACTCACTTCTTCGTAAACGGCGTTTTCAAGCTCTGTACACTCGCTTCACTGCCGCTACGACAACTCCGCTTAGCTCGCCTTCAGCCCTGGAGCGCCACCTAGCCAGAAAATAGGCAAGCAGCGACGGATCGACTCGAAACGAGCCGCCACGATTCAGTCTTTCTATTCTTCCACATCTTGAATGCTTCAGTTCTAAACCTTCCCCGATATCCCATTGTCCATGATACTCTACTAACCAAGGCTACGTTCCAAATGTACGTATTTACAAATTTTTCGTCAAATAAAGACCTATGCTACAAGCTGATAGACTTATTTTGGGCCCAAATGCCTTTTAGCCTTCACTGCTCCCTTTTTTATGCCCGTGCTTCACCCACAGTGTGTTACCTTGCTTCCAAGGTACGTGAATAGTTTTACTTCGTCTTCTTCCTGGTGTTAAGTTTATCGGTAATGCAATTTCTGCTGCTCTTAAATACTTTTGTCTTTCTTCCGTTTACTCGTCTATAGTGTGTGCTCGCTAGACAGCTCCATGCAACAGATCCTAAAATTGTGATTCTTGAGTTTCTCCCGGCGTATTTGATAATCAAAATATCCACGGGTATGCTGCCGGTCTATAGTGTCCAACGTGCACAATATTTCGGCGATCAAACATGTCGCCATCATCAGGTGAACTGACGGACTGAGCTCCTGTGAACGTGTCGGCACGGAGATCCGTACCCTATGGCTGCTCAGAGGGAACTGGGTTCGGACGCAGCGGCGGCCGATTTAAATACCCTCCGCCCGCGGCGCGCTCCCTCCGTCGTCCGCGCCCAGCGCCACGGTCGCGCGGTGGAACAGATTGCGACGGCGTCTGAGATGACGTCGGTGTGATGGCTCTGTCCGCCGTGGTCGTCACAACTATACGTCTGCTCGATTTACTCTTGATTAACCCGATCGCTGGTTCCCAAGCCTTGCTAAGATTATAGCCACAGTCACGGTTTATGAGGTTGTCATTGGTGCGAATTTCGATGGCCTCTCTAACAACGCTGTTCCAGTATCTCGACGTCTGTACCAGAATCCTCGTGCGGTCATACTCCATGGCGTGATTTTCCGACAAACAATGTTCAGCGACCGCCGACTTGCTCGGATACATCAGTCGAGTGTGCCTCTGGTGTTCACGGCATCGATCCTCGCCGGTTCGCATCGTCTGACCAATATACGACTTGCCACATTGACACGGAATCTGGTACACGCCGGCCTTCCTCAAACCGAGGTCATCTTTGGCGCTCCCCACCAGTGCACGAGTTTTATTTGGAGGACAAAACACAGTTCCGACCCGGTGTTTCTTCAGAATGCGGGTGATTTTCCCCGAGAGTGCGCCTGTGTATGGAATAAATGCAGTGCCTACCTCCTCCTTCGTGACTTCATCCATCTCAACAGGTTGTGCAGCAGTGGTTGGGCGGAGAGCACGTTGAATCTGCCACTCTGAGTACCCATTTTTTCGAAATACAGTTCTCAGATGTTCCTATTCCTGGGATAGACGCTCTGCGTCAGAGATAGTGCGCGCCCTATGTACTAGAGTTTTAAGTACCCCATTCCTCTGTGAAGGGTGGTGGCAGCTGTCTGCATGCAAATACAGATCAGTGTGAGCAGCCGTCCGATAGACCCCATGACCTAGGGTGCCGTCAGCCCTTCACTTGACCAAGACGTCAAGGAAAGGTAATTTACCCTCCGTTTCAGTCTCCATAGTGTATGGAGTTTAGATGTGTAAGGAAGTCAAGGAGTGTAAGGAAGTCAAGGAGTTTATCCATTGGAACCCAGTTCCCTCTGAGCAGCCATAGCGTACGGATCTCCGTGCCGGCACGTTCACAGGAGCTCAGTCCGTCAGTTCACCTGATGATGGCGACATGTTTGATCGCCGAAATATTGTGCCCGTTGGACACTATAGACCGGCAGCATACCCGTGGATATTTTGAAGATCCTAAAATTATTCCTCACTTTCATTGATGATGACAATGTCTTCAGCGAATATTTTCGTGGACACTCTTTCATCCAGATTTTTAATTACACCCTTGCAATTTTCTTACAATTCCGTCATTGTACCTTCGATGTATGGCTTGAACATCAGGAGAGAAAGATCGTATCCATGTGTAACACCCAAAGTTAATCTGAGCGTTCGTTCTTGGTCTTCCATCCTTATTGTTCCCTTTACGTTCATGTACATTTCGAGTATTACCCGTGTTCTCTTATAGGTTACTCCTATTTTTTTCTCGGAATTTCCAACAACCTACGTCGTCGAATGCCTTCTATAGATCGACAAATCCTATGAACTTGTCTTTACTTTTCTTCACTCTAGCTTCCATTCCTATAACTTAAGTCTTTCTACGTTTACATCACGTCTGAGTGCCGTCTGTCCAAGCAAAATCAAGAGGATTATTATTAGTCGACGATCAGTGATAACACGTTGTTCCATCTGTTTTCTTTATCTCCTGCAAATTATTTACGTAACCACCGTGGCACAAAGCTGGTCGAGTTCACCGTATATGATATGTTGTTGTTGTGGTCTTCAGTCCTGAGACTGGTTTGATTCAGCTCTCCATGCTACTCTATCCTGTGAAAGCTTCTTCATCTCCCAGTACCTACTGCAGCCTACATCCTTCTGAATCTGCTTAGTGTAGTCATCTCTTGGTCTCCCTCTACGATTTCTACCCTCCACGCTGCCCTCCAATACTAAATTGGTGATCCCTCGATGTCTCAGAACACGTCCTACCAACCGATCCCTTCTTCTAGTCAAGTGGTGCCACAAGCTCCTCTTCCCCCCAATTCTATTCAATACCTCCTCATTAGTTACGTGATCTACCCATCTAATCTTCAGCATTCTTCTGTGACACCACATTTCGAAAGCTTCTATTCTCTTCTAGTCTAAGCTATTTATCGTCCACGTTTCACTTCCATACATGGCTACACTCCGTACAAATACTTTCAGGAACGACTTCCTGACATTTAAATCTATACTCGATGTTAACAGATTTTTCTTCTTCAGAAACGTTTTCCTTGCCATTGCCAGTCTACATTTTATATCCTCTCTACTTCGACCATCATCAGTTATTTTGCTCCCCAAATAGCCAAACTCCCTTACTACTTTAAGTGTCTCATTTCCTAATCTAATTCCCTCAGCGTCACCACACTTAATTCCACTACATTCCATTATCCTCGTTTTGATTTTGTTGATGTTCATCTTATATCCTCCTTTTAAGACACTGTCCATTCCGTTTAACTGCTCTTCCAAGTTCTTTGCTGTCTCTGACAGAATTACAATGTCATCAGCGAACCTCAAAGTTTTTATTTCTCCTCCATGGATTTTAATACCTACTCCGAAATTTTCTTTTGTTTCCTTTATTGCTTGCTCAATATGCAGATTGAATAACATCCTGGAGAGGCTACAACCCTGTCTCACTCCCTTCCCAACCACTGCTTCCCTTTCATGTCCCTCGACTCTTATATCTGCCATCTGCTTTCTGTACAAATTGTAAATAGTCTTTCGTTCTCTGTATTTTACCCCTGCCACCTTCAGAATTTGAAAGAGAGTATTCCAATCAACATTGTCAAAAGCTTTCTCTAAGTCTACAAATGCTAGAAACGTAGGTTTGCCTTTCTTTAATCTAGCTTCTAAGATAAGTCGTAGGGTCAGTATTTCTACGGAAATCAAACTGATCTTCCCCGAGCCCAGCTTCTATCAGATTTTCCATCCGTCTGTAAAGAATTCGCGTTAGTATTTTGCAGGTGTGACATATTAAACTGATAGTTCGGTAATTTTCACATCTGTCAACACCTGCTTTCTTTGGGATTGGGATTATTATATTCTTCTTGAAGTCTGAGGATATTTCGCCTATCTCATACATCTTGCTCACCAGATGGTAGAGTTTTGTCAGGACTGGCTCTCCCAAGGCTGTCAGTAGTTCTAATGGAATGTTGTCTACTCCCGGGGCCTTGTTTCGACTCAGATCTTTCAGTGCTCTGTCAAACTCTTCACGCAATATCATATCTCCCGTTTCATCTTCATCTACATCCTCTTCTGTTTCCATAATATTGTCCTCCAGTACATCACCCTTGTATAGATCCTCTATGTACTCCTTCCACCTTTCTGCTTTCCCTTCTTTGGTTAGAACTGGGTTTCCATCAAAGCTCTTGATGTTCATGCAAGTGGTTCTCCTTTCTCCAAAGGTCTCTTTAATTTTCCTGTAGGCAGTATCTATCTTACCCCTAGTGAGATAAACCTCTACATCATTACATTTACCATCTAGCCATCCCTGCTTAGCCATTTTGCACTTCCTGTCGATCTCATTTTTGAGACGTTTGTATTCCTTTTTCCCGCTTCAGTTACTGCATTTTTATATTCTCTCCTTTCATCAATGAAATTAAATATTTCTTCTGTTACCCAAGGACTTCTGCTAGCCCTCGTCTTTTTGTCTATTTGATCCTCCGCTGCTTTCTCTATTTCATCCCTCAAAGCTACCCATTCTTCTTCTACTGTATTTCTTTCCCCCATTCCTGTCAGTTGTTCCCTTATGCTCTCCCTGAAACTCTGTACAACCTCTGGTTCTTTCAGTTTATCCAGGTCCCATCTCCTTAAATTCCCACCTTTTTGTTGTTTCTTCAGTTTTAATCTACAGTTCATAACCAGTAGCTTGTGGTCAGAGTCCACATCTGCCCCTGGAAATGTCTTACAATTTAAAACCTGGTTCCTAAATCTCTGTCTTACCATTATATAATCTACCTGATACCTACTAGTATCTCCAGGGTTCTTCCAATTATACAACTGTATATGATAAGCACCTTCTAATTTTTTGACCATAAAATCTCAGAACAATAATCACACATAAAAAACTGAGCCGTAGACACCGCTATTTGCTATGAGGATGAGAACGGCTGAAATATCGACGTTTCTATTACAAATGAGTGAAATCCATAACCACTGATTTCGGAAATCAAGAGTACGAACACATCTCAAGTTGGTTAGCTTACCCCACCACATACGTAATTCTGATATATAAAAAAACCTAAGTATAATTTTTTAATACATTATACGCCATTTTAAGGAGAACATTAAAAATTATTTTATACGGATATACATCGAAAACGGATTTTTTACCATTTTACGGCATTCACATGCTCCCCTAAAAGCACTGTGCTCTCAGCTGACGCAGAAGATCTCTAGCGGAGCGCACAAAAATAATTCTTGCAATGCTTTATTTTCGCTGTACATGTTGAAACTGGTGCTCGACGACCCGTTCTGTTTCAGTAGAAGGATTCCCTCTGAAATGTCAAAGTACTACGATGTTACTGAAATAAGGATTATTTATTAACCGTGCTGTATAGCGTTACGCTTGAGCTGTAACGTGCAAACGGGCAAACGAGGCAGCAGACCTGCATCAAATGAATAGAACTGGCCACGAAATATTTTCCAACAGATAATACAGCACACCGTACAGAATAGAGATTATAGGCCCTGTAATTCACAGAGATTCCAAGGTTCTGAAAACAGGAAATTTCCGGTATGGTACCAAACTGCTGAGGTCATCAGGTCCTAAGCTTACACACTAGTTAATCTAACTTAAACTTACTTACGCTAAGGACAACACACACACACCCGAGGAAGGACTCGAACCTCCGACGGGGTGAGCTGCGCGAACAGTGACAAGGCGCCACAGGCCGCTCGGCTACCCCGCGCGGCTCCAAGCTTCAAATAACATTGTCGACAATGGCCAGATTCGTGATCACAAAAGACCTGCCAGCAGTGAGTACTATTTGGTATATATCACTATAATTCAAATGAGGAACTATTTTATCAAACAAAGGATTCTCTTTCATCAGTCAATTAAATCCCTCCAGCTTAATATGCCCACTATTGCAGACCTCTGTTCGTGACTGGAAAAAATGTACAAAGGTGCCTCACTCTAGAATTCTTATTGAAGGAACCAGAAAAATCACGTTGGAAACGCTACTGAGAAGCGTTGTGCAGCATTAAGAAGTTTTCCTGGAGCTTTGGAATCTCCGAAACATCCTAAGCTACCTTGCGCTGACCTAAAAGTGCCGTGATATTTCGTCTCTTGGGACTGCAGTTGCTGGAACACTCTGTCTCGTTACTTTGTTTCTGAGGCCGAGATTGACAGTTTGAAAACTTTCTCATACTCTCTAGTGTCATGGACGAGTGCCGAGTGGTCTGTTCTTGGCCTGGTTTTAAAGATTTAGTTGTTTAGGGCAAACGTACGTTTATTCTTCACAATTCTACTCAGAGTAAAATTCCTGAACTGTCGGCTGTGGTAAATTTGCGAAAGAACGATGTATGGATTCCCTATCCTCTTGATAAGATAGAAAATGTTGTCCATCTACAAAGATCTTTTGCGGATGGGATTATAGAGGAAGGAAAAGTGCCCTGTCTGATGAAAAGGGCGAACCTATTACTGGATTTCGTACTTCCGTCAATTCACTCGTAGGCACAGCATCTTTATTGGCCAGAGTACTGTTGTGGTGCAAGGTGATTCTTTTATGTTGGTGTAGAGCCATCCTACCACGTAATTTTTCAGTTAGTTGGATCCGAAGATTTAAATCTTACCTGTATCCCATAAAATTCCGAGGATACCCTTCAGAAAGATAAAAACGCCGTCTTGCCCTGGTGCAGGGAATTCACATCCCTCACACTGTTTTTGTTGCTATTCTGTTGTCTAATCCGTAGTAGAAATGTCGGTGTAGAAAATAATATTTTCTTAAATTGTTTAATCAGTTGGTAAGCTGCGAAATATGTGATAACATATTTAATAAGAACAATACAGCCATATATTGTTTTCGATGTAAAACGGTGATTACATTTGGAAACAGCTCATATTTTCACGTCCAGTGATGTTGTTTTCATAATTGTTAGGTGTTTTGTATTCAGTTTCCTCAGTATACCATATATTTCAATTATTTTTCTGACATAAATAATATTCATAATTTTGCGAACCAAACCAATTTTTTAAATTCGGTATTTCAATCCTATTTTACCCAATAACAATGCATTGCCCACCAATATAAACATTTCATTTACGAAATCTGAGATCAGGATTGAGGATGCTGTTAATTATGCTCGGATTCTATCCACATTTCGATTGTTTGGCGAATGCTATTGTTTCGCGATGCTGTGGGAGAGTACCAGCACCTGCCATGCGGTATGATTGACTGAAGCGTGCAACCCCCGTTTTCCTTGCCGAATTATAGTTCTCATGGCTCAGTATTCTGTCTACTAACTGTTCTCGAGCTAAACTCGTGTAGTAGGTCAATGATTTTTCTCTGTGTCGTTCTGTGAATACGTCTATGTCAATGGAGGCTGTCCTCATTTTCGAGGTGCTGTTCTGTACTAATTTTACAATACGTCTCTTCGGTTGTTTACCATATATTTTATTCGTGTTGCGACTTCTAACATCTTTCAGGCAGAAATTATTCAAATCAGTAGCTCCCTGCAGGTAGGGTGGTAGTCTATGCCCTCCTATGGTCTGAACAGACTATTAACACGAGTGTAAAAGTATACTCCCTCCCTCGGCAGTTGTCATAGTCAATAAAATTGTTCTGGGTTTGGGATCGCATTGTCACCTATAAAATTCCGACGTTTCGGCGACTGTTGCAAGGCGCAATCCTCAGGGTGTATTGCTAACTGCTGATCAGCGCTAGTTTTATTAATTATATACTATGGAGGAGTGCTGTCATTGGATATGGTGATGAGGAGGAAGGGTACCCTCCGCCGCTGGGACCAACCGCTCGCTTGTTGCCTTGCAAGAATTGTCTTTCCGCAAAGCTGTTACTGCTGTCTTCCAGGACCCTGGGAGTCGGTACCCGTCGTGTCTATTCATGTTGTCTGGTCGCTTGGCTATTTCTATAGCCTGTCTAATCTTCGTCCTAAAGCTAAACGGCTGTTTTGCCAATACGTGGGCCTCTCGAAATTTGATCTTCTTCCTGCATTGTTCCTGGTGTTATGACACCGCTGATTTGTTGTATTGTTTGAGACGGATATATCTCTCGCGTCAAGATAACTTTGTGCTTATGAGACACCCCGTCTCGCCTACATACACTACTTCTTATTTACATCCAATTTCGTAAAATCCGGCGACATGAAACTGGTCAATTGTATCTTTCGTCGAGTCCTGAACTTCTTTTATTTTCTTGTTGCTACGAAAAATCTGCTTAGTACCAGCCCGATGGAGAATTGTACCCAGACGTTCAGTAACACCTTGTACGTACTGTATGGTAGCAGGATGCTGTTCCGTGTTTCGTTATGCATTTCCTTATCGCCCTCCTCCTTTGGCGCCATGTATCACCCTCATGTCGTTGCCATTAGCTCGAAAAGTGGATCTGAGGTTCTGTAGTTAAGTTTTGAGATTGTGTTCATCGCTGATCATGTAGGCTCTCTTAATTAAAGTTCGCAGGGCCGATTTCTTTTGCGTAGGGCGTGTTAATAACTGCTGCATAGGCGCTAGTTTTATTACTTATATACTATGGAAGAGTGCTGTCATTGGATATTGGGGTGAGGAGGAAGGGTATTAGGTGTTCTTTTATTGGTCTTTACATTGCGCGTTGTCATTGGCGGAAATAAGCGTTTTACATTGAGAGGCGGTGTTGGTGGGCTTTCTATAAACCTAATATCCTTCCTTCTCTCCCCCCCATATCCAATGACAGCACTCTTCCATAGTATGTAAGTAATAGAACTAGCGTCCATTCAGCAGTTAGCAATATACTGTGAGGAAAGCGTCTTGCAATAGTCGCCGAAACATCGCAATTTTATAGTTGACGATTGGGTCTGAAACCGACAAGAACTTTATTGACTATTAATACGAGATCCGATGGCCCTTCAGTATTTATCGCGCCCGCTACATGAGGCAAGCTCTTTTCGTTTATGCCACCAGCGATACGAAAACTGTGGCAGTCAGTTCATGTACGGTAGAGCAACAGCCCGCAGCTACCGAGTGAACTATCAAGGCACCATGGTACGCCACTCACATCCTGTGTCCACGTGTGTTACCCCTCACGCAACAGTATCGTGGTGTCATTTCTCAACAGGATAATGCACATTCATGATTGTCACCTGTCTCTACAAACCGTCGCCTTCTTGTTGAGGTACTCCCGTGGACAACGGGTTCCCCACATCTTTTTCCGCCCCAGTGTCAATATCAAGGATATCAAATACCATTTACGACAGTTGTGGTCCAGCTTACCTATGGGATGGACACAAGGGCGTTATGACACCTTCTCAACCTAATCAGAGGGCAAGAGACTGGAAACGCCGTACTGATGACTGGATTCATAATTAGACGTACTTTACAAATTTCATTCGATTTTTGCAGTCACTGAATTAACGTAAGATGACACCTCAATCCTTGAACATTTATTTCGTTTCCTTCTCCCCTTCACCTTTTAGTCGGCAGTCTATACTCGCAAAACAGTCGTGAGAGTGGCAATATTGTGAAATGATAAACCGTAGCCTCCGTGGATCAAAACTTATCGTGAAATGATAAACCGTAGCCTCCGTGAATCACAAACTTACCCTTGCCGATTTCCGACTCGTTCTAATAAACTTTTGTTTTCCTCGCACGAGGCATGCAGTTTCTTAATGGGAAACGCACTGCGTATTCTTTGCTTTTGTACTGAATACTTATGAAGTTAGTCCTCCGTGCGGCTATGCTGCAGTGCTAATCACTTTCATATCCAGAGATGTCGAACGCTTTCTCCAGATCGAGGTATCCTCAGATTTTGTCATAATCTCCTTTCCATTATTATCCGCAAGGTCAGAACGCCATCTCCGGTTCCCTTACCTTTTCTAAAGCCAAGCTCTTTGTCCTCTCAAAGATCTTCAGCTTGCTTCTCCATTCTTCAGTATATTATTCTTGTCAGCAGCTTCAATGCATGAGCTATTGAGCTGAGTATGCGATAATTATGGCACTTGTCAGCTCTTGCAACGTTAAATGGTACAAGATGTTCAAAATTTTTAAAAAAATAGGGTTAAGCTATAGAGAAAGACGGGTAATATACAGAATGTACAAAAAAAGAGGGACCAATACGACTGGAAGACCAGAAACGAACTGCGCAGATTAAGGAGAGTATATGGCAGCGGTTTAGTCTTCCATATCTGCTATTCAATCTATACGTCGAAGAAGCAATTATTGAAATAAAGGAGAGCTGAAGAAGTAGAATTAAAATTAAAGGTGAAAGAATAGCAATGTACATTTCGCCGATTACATTGCTATCCTCAGTGAAAGTGAAGAACAATCCCAGGATCTGTTGAACGGATGGAGCAAGGAGGACAACAAAAGCAGTCTATCACTGGCAAAAACGGCATTCCTGGCTAAGGTAAGTCTGCTACTCAAACATAGGCCTCAATGTGAAGAACGAGTTACTGAGAATGTACTTTTGAAGCAAAGAAATTTATGGTAGTTAAATATGGGATGTGGGAAAACCGAAAGAGGAGAGTATCGAAGCATTTGAGATGTTGTGCTACGGGTCAATAGTGAAATTAGGTGGACTATTCTCTGCAGAATAGGCGAGAAAAGGAATATATAGAGAAATACCGACAAAACGAAGGGAGCTGTAGAGATCAAAAACTGTAGAGGAAGACAGAGGTAGGGATACATCCATAAAATAATTGAGGATCAGCAATCAGTGCCTTAGTGCGCATCTCGTGTTACATTGCCGCTGCAGCAGCGCTCGAAGCTTGTCTACGAATTCCCTAAAAAATCACACCTAGTTAGAAAATTACGATCTTGGCTAGTGTGGGACCGTTTTTTATGTAAAAGTTGTTCGCTCATCGTTGCTGCAAGAAATTCAGCTTCATGGCGCTGTAAATTTAATGGCCCGTATAGTTTATGGATTATCTGTTTATTGAAGGTATAATCAGCACAATCTCTGCGGTAGCAATCGATCTAGAGATAGAAAAGCCTGTTAAATCAGTGGGTAATTATCTGATTATTCCCAAAAGTTAATTCGTGGTGGAAAAATGAGCCTCTGTGTTACTACTGAAATGTATTCCGGTGAGCGGAAATCCTAAGGTATGACAAAATTTTACGAGCACTAGAAGTATATTCTCTAAGCGCGGCTCTAAAAAAACTGTTATTGCCCCTATGTGGGAGTGGTATTACATCTGCATACCTAAAATATGCTGTTCCGTTGGAAAAAACAAAATACGTCTCGCGGCTCATGTTTGCGCGAACGCCCCTGCCGCCACGGCTCCTACCGGTAGCTGGCTGCTTTGGCAAGTTTCAAATGGCTCAAATGGTTCTGAGCACTATGGGACTTAACATCTGAGGTCATCACTCGCCTAGAACTTAGAACTACTTAAATCTAACTAACTTAAGGTCGTCATACACATCCATGTCCGAGGCAGGATTCGAACCTGCGACCGTAGCCTTTGGTAACGACAGACATGATGGAAGTACCGCTAGCGTCTCGAGAAGACCAGCTCTTATATATACAAAATGGCAATTTTAGAGCTCTACGTGAGGCCATATCCCCTTGGTCAAGAAACAAAATATTATAATGACAAACGCAATATTATGCTACGATACCTTGTATCTGGCAGTTCTTATGAAGACCTGAAATTTATAAATACAGGTTTATCTTAAAATATTGGCAACATAGTTTCGTTAACACGTCATGCAATAAAACGTCGATTAAACCTCCGTTGCTCGCGTGGATGACATTCGTCATTGACATGACTTTCCTGCTCAATTTTGTCCGACAGGGCATGATGCAGTACCTTTCTGTTAACTCTCCGGCTGTTAGCTCCAATCATTGTTGGTTTTCAGTTACGAAATATACATTGTTTATGAAACATTACTATAGTCTGGAGGACACTTGTCATCCGCGCGAGCTCTGCTGCCACAATCTGAAACAAAGGAAGTCTGTATTACTTTATTGCATTCCTAGATTCAATCGATCTTTCATGTGTGTAAATTTAGACCTACTGAAACTGAATCCAGTTACCTTCCATGTTACGTAGTATTCTCTTTATATTTTACACTGTGGAAGAAATGTCAAAGACAAACAACCTCGGACAGAGTTTTTAGTAGAGATCCTAATGCATGGTTGGAATGGTTCAATGAGCTGAGTGATGAAGATGCTCACAGTGATAGCGCTAACTGAGAGACTGAGGATTCTGTTCATGAAAGTCGTAATGATTCAGGAATACAACAATAAGTGTCAGAAAATAATGTATATGAATCAGAGGAAGAAGTAACACAAGAGGATGCATTTCTTTGGGGAAAGATGGAATATCTAAACGGAGGAAAACTAAATATCCTACCAGTGTTAGAAGCAGATCTAGTAATTTTATCACGCATTTGACTGGACCAAAAAATCAAGCACGTATAAAAAAGACAGAAACAGAAATTCTGAATATGTTCTTGGATGAAAACGTAATAAGCATTATCGTAATATACACTAATACATACATCAATTAAGTTCTTGATAACTTCTCTAGGGAAAGGGGCGCTAAAGAAACAGATGCGATAGAAATGACAGCTTTAATTGGTTTGTTATACCTATACCAATCTTTTTGAGAAGTTCTAGGAAGAGTATATCGAAATTGTGGGATAACTCAAAGGGAAACGGACTTGAACCACATTATTTATGCATAAGTGAAAACCGATTCAGGTTTCTGTTGAGATGTCTGAGGTTTGATAATATCCGTAATAGAAGTGTTCGCATAGAGATTGACAAGTTGGCTGCTACCAGAGCTATAAGAGAAGTATTTGAAATATTCACGAACAATTGCCAAAAATATTTTTCAAGTAGTGAATATCTTACTGTTAACAAACAGCTTTTGGCATTTAGGGGAAACTGCCCGTTCAGGCAATATATTCCTACAACCAACAAAGTATGGATTAAAAGCGTTTGCTTTGGTTGATGTAAAATCAGCTTACATTTAGAATTTTGAACCGTACGTCGGTAAGCAACAAGAGGGGCCATGCAATGCCAGTAATTCAGCTGAAGGTATTGTTCTTCGAATGGTCAAACTGTTTCAAACGTTACAATATATTATAATATGTTCAAATATTAAATTATATTTAGATTTAATAAGAAATTATAAAACCAGTCATAATGACTGTTCAAAGTATACAAATAGACCCCTTGTTTGTGGATGACACCAGTCACCAGCGCGAGTGACGATCGAATTTTCGCGCATTTAACGGAGGATTTAAGTAGACTACTTGCCATTAAAATTGCTGCTCCAAGAAGAAATGCAGATCATAAACGGGTATTCATTGGACAAATAGATTATACTAGAAGTGAAATGTGATTACATTTTCACGCAATTTGGGTGCATAGATCCAGAGAAATCAGCACCCAGAACAACCATCGCAGGCCGTAATAACGGCCTTGATACGCCTGGGCATTGAGTCAAGCAGAGTTTGGATGGCGTGTACAGGTACAGCTGCCCATGCAGCTTCAACACGATACCACAGTACATCACGAGTAGTGACTGGCATATTGTGACGAGCCAGTTGATCGGCCACCATTGACCAGACATTTTCAATTGGTGAGAGATTTGGAGAATGGGCTGGCCAGGGCAGCAGTTGAACAGTTTCTGTATCCGGAAAGGCCCGAACAAGACCTGCAACATGCGATCGTGCATTATCCTGCTGAAATGTAGGGTTTCGCAGGGATCGAATGAAGGGTAGAGCCACGGGTCATAACACATCTGAAATGCAACGTCCACTCAAGTGCCGTCAATTAGAACAAGAAGTGACCGACGCGTGTAACCAATGGCACCCCATACCATCAGGCCGGGTGATACGCCAGTATGGCGATGACGAATACAGGCTTCCAATGTGCGTTCATCGCGATGTCGCCAAACACGGATGCGACCATCATGATGGTGTAAACAGAACCTGGATTCATCCGAGTTGTACAAGATCGCAGGCGCTCCTCTCTGTAATGCAGCGTCAAGGGTAACCGCAGCCATGGTCTCCGAGCTGATAGTCCATGCTGCTGCAAACGTCGTCGAACTGTTCGTGCAGACGGTTGTTGTCTTGCAAACGTCCCCATCTGTTGGCTCAGGGATCGAGACGTGGCTGCACGATCTGTTCCAGCCATACGGATAAGATGGCTGTCATCTCGACTGCTAGTGATACGAGGCCGTTGGGATCCAGCACGGCGTTCCGTATTACCCTCCTGAATCCACCGGTTCCATATTCTGCTGACAGTCATTATATCTCGACCAACGCGAGGAGCTATGTCGCAATACGATAAAGCGCAATCGCAATACGCTACAATCCGACCTTTATCAAAGTCGGAAACGTGATGGTACGCATTTCTCGTCCTTACACGAGGCACCACAACAACGTTTGACCAGGCAACGCCGGTCAACTTCTGTTTGTGTACGAGAAATCGGTTGGAAACTTTCCTCATGTCAGCACGTTGTAGGTGTCGCCTTTCGCGCCAACCTTGTGTGAATGCTCTGAAAAGCTAATCATATGCATATCACAGCATCTTCTTCCTGTCACTTAAATTTCGCGTCTGTAGCACGTCATCTTTGTGGTGTAGCAATTTTAATGGCCAGTAGTGTATTGTATACTGGTAAGTATGTATTCTTTTATTTATAATTTTGCGTTAATATTAAAAACATTTTACATCGTGTCAGTTGTTCAGTCTTCCCTGTATTTACCGAGTAACACATAACGCGCTACTGTTTAGAAAAAGGGAATCACCAAGACCGAGAGACTTGATCACAATGAACTTTATACCACACATTAGGGACATGAAACTGCACAAATGCACTGAGAATGTGAACACTCAGTATGGAGATGCGGCAGAACACGCTGCAGTCACAGCCGCTGGACGTCGTGGTACGGAATCAAAGACCGCCTGAATCTGCTGCTGGGAGATACTCTGCCACGCGGATTGCAGGCGCAACCACAAAGCACCAACTGTCGGTGCTGGAGGACCTAAACGAACACGTTGCCTACCGATCATATCCGAGATATGTTTCGACGAGTGACACGTCAGGTGGAATCGCAGGCTAGGGAAACAGTGGCACCGTCGTTCTTCGAAGAAAACTTCCCTCGCCACATGTGGCCGGTCGGTGTCCTGTTGAAATATGGCATATGGATTTGCTTGCTGGAGGATCAGCGCCTTGGACTGTAAAACCTCCAGGACATACCGGTAGCTGTTCAAGTTGCCCTCAAAACGGTTCAAATGGCTCTGAGCACTATGGGACTTAACTTCTAAGGTCATCAGTCCCCTAGAACTTAGAACCACTTAAACCTAACTAACCTAAGGACATCACACACATCCAGCCCGAGGCAGGATTCGAACCCGCGACCGTAGCGGTCGGATGGTTCCAGACTGTAGCGCGTAGAACAGCTCGGCCATCCTGGCCGGCCAAGTTGCCCTCAAGATGTAGGATGCGAGATGGTGTGTTATAACCAATTGCGCCCCAAACCACCACATTGTGCGTTTGTTCGCTATGCCGTTCAACAATACAATCAGCCCAATTGTGTATGTCCCCAACCCGAAAACACTGAATTACACCACTCAGCGCACCAGTGTCTGAGTTCAAGTGCACATTTGCAATCTGCAAGTCCATGGAAACAGACGCTGAGGCGTGCATGCCACCAGTCCATTTAGCTGAAGACATCGTCGAACCGTCGGAGCAGACATGTCCACTCCCGTTGCGGTGCTCCGACGTCGCACCAACACCTTTGACGAAATTGTTCTGACAGTTACCGTCAAGCGGACAAGACTGCGGTCATTTCGTACTGTGGTTACATCGTGTCGCCCAGTACCCTGTCGACGCTGTGTGTGGTCCTCTTCTCTCCACCTCTCCACTGGTTCCATATTCGTCTCACGGTTCAAGTTGCGTGCCGTGTACCAACCGCCGCCCGGAGACCAATTAATCTGCCCTGTTCGAACGAACTCACATGCCGATATTCCAAGCTGTAATGTCGGCTAGGCATAGTGGCCCTTCCTTACACGTTTACACTTTGTATGAAGGCTCTGCTTAACACTGACAATTCGGTCGTGTAAGAGAGGGTACTGTTTGGCTCACGTGCACGCCATCTCACTGCCATTTAAATCACATTTTACGGTTCTCTGCTGTACACGTCCTGTTATCGATCCTTATGAGTGTTTCAATTTTTTCAGACTGCAGTGTACGACTCACTCTTGATATTGGTTTTCCGTTTTCTTGTCCATCTGCCCTAATATCCCACAACGCCGTTACTCTTTTTCAACACAACAGCGTCAAGGATACCCATCCAGAGACTGTGAAAAAATATATCAGAACTTTTTGATGTCCCGAATATTATTGCTCACCCTCTCAACCTCATCCATAGACATCCAGTAATCTAGCAAATCAAACAAATATAACTTTCTTTTGCAATGCAGTGACAAGTCTGTCACGTTACTTTTTTCGAATCGACTCAAATTCCATGTGTACTGACGCCACAGGGGCAAATGGTATGATTTCATAGTTGATGCCTTCGCTATCAGTCATTAGCGTGTCTGTAGAATGTGTGCCGATATGACACGTTCTTTTATCTGTCACAAGGAAGCATATTTGTTTCAGCCACAATGTGTCAAGAAATAGAAGAGCGCAATAGTGTTTTCTTGGACGTTGGCTCCGCGGGTACCTTCTAAATTGAAGATGCCGATACTAATGTCGACGTTGCTGCAACAGTGAAAGATAACTGAGCAACGTATCCGCCGTAACAGCTTGAAAAATGACGACATTCCTTATATTTTTCTTTTTCAGTCATTATCCTTCTCAATGTTTTCATGAGGCCCGCCACGAATTTCTCTCGTGTGCACCCTAAGTTCTCAATTATTCGCTGAATGGATTGCAATCTCTGTCTTTCTCTACAGCTTTTTCCCTCTACAGTTCCCTCTGTTACTCTGAAAATTATTCCCGGAAGTCTTAATAGATGTCCTGTCATCCTGTCCCCTCTCCTTCTCATTGTTTTCTACATACTCCTTCCCTCAGCGATTCTGCCCAGAACCTCCTCACCCATTATCTTACCAGTTCACCTCATTCTCAACATTCGTTTGTAGCACCACATCTCAAATGCTTCAATTCTCTTCTGTTACGGTTATACTATACTCCATGATGTTTTACTACCGTACAATGCTGTGCTCAAAAGTATATTCTCAGAAATTCGTTCTTCAAATAAAGACCTATGCTTGATACTACTGGACTTCCCTTGGTCAGGAATGACCAATCTGACATTGCTAGCCCGCTTTTGATATCCTCCTTGCTCGGTCCATCATCGGTTGTTTTGCTGTCTATGTAGCAGAACTCCTTACTTAATCTACTTCGTGACCCTCAGACTTCATATTAAGGATACAGGGTACTTATAAATGGTTGAAAAGGCGAATTTTTTATGAATTTATTAAATTCTATAGTCTTTCCTGATTACATTGATATATACATTATAGAGTTTAAAATAAAGAAAGGACCTGTATATAACAAACTTTAAAGGTACGGTCATGTATACCGCCACGCCCCCTCTATTTCTGTTACGGAAACCAGTCTGTTTCGAAAAGAACTCTGAACCTTCGGTTTCCAGCGATTATACGTATATATTGGTAATTGTATATGTTGGTAACAGTGCAGGTTTCTAGTGTCTGTAACCATCTTTGCTAGTATTTACTTTTGTTTCGCTGAAGCAGTTTGTTCATGTGTTACTGAATATTTGTTGCCCAAGTGCTACATACATTTGTGGAAGTACATATCATTTAGTGTGCAATAAATACTAACAATGCAACGCATACAGAAATTCAGTAAAAGGAAATTCCATGTAATCAGTTTACAAACAAAGCAAGCCACATTGTTGAAAGTAACCTATGTATCAGTTCTTCAGGGTGATATAAATTTTTGTGTTAACAATGACGCTGATTGTAGTGGCTTTGTTGTTGTTGATGTGGACATCTTATTTTCTTTGATAAGGGAAGTGGCGTAATGTGAACAATGTGATTGTGTAGGCTGTCTGGAAATAACTAAACAACAAAGTAGCAGGAAGAGTTTAGCGTAAAAATTAATTGTTCTGTATAGATCCTGTAATAAATCTACCTCGAAAATGACTTCGAACATTGTGCATAATTCCCAGGATGTGAATTTCCAGATAGTGTATGCAATGCGTGCAATAGGAAAAGGAAAAAAGGCTGCTCAAACGTTTTGTGGTTTGATGGACCTTCCTCCTCCTTCCAGTAGGTTCAGAAAGTACACAAAAATACTTTTAGATGCGTTGACAGTTGTGTCTACAGCATCTATGATACGTGCAGTAGAAGAAACTGTAAATATTAGTGGAACCAGGGACATTGCTGTTGCACTTGATGAGACACGGCAATGTCGAGGACATCGTTCCTTGAATTGTGTTGTAAGTGCTACTTCTCCGGAAAATTCAAAAGTTATTGATGTTGAGTGCTTATCTAAGTACTGCCACACTTCCTGTGGTAACACTGAAGGACATATTGAACATCAGTGTTCTAAGAATTATGATGGTTACAGTGGAGGTATCGAGTGTGATGGAGTTCTAAAAATATTTCAGAGGTCGGTGCCTGTTTATAACGTTAAATATACAAAGTACCTGGGCGAAGGGGACTCTAAAGCTTTCAATAAAATTAATGAGTTCAATGTTTATGGTGAGGCATTGGTAACAAAAATGGAGTCTTTTGGACATGTGCAAAAGAGGATGGGTGCTAGATTGAGGAAGCTACGAAGAGAAATGAACGGAAAGTTGCTATCTGATGGAAAATCTCGGTCTGGCCGAGGCAGATTGACAGAAACTGAAATAGACCTACTTAAGAGTTATTATAGACTGACCATTAGACGAACTGCACCTCTGAATGATACTACAGCAACGAGAAAATTTGTATGTGACACATACTTTCATAAGTTGTCCACAGGTAACCACCCTGTTCATGGACTTTGCCCTAAATGAGCAGATTCTTGGCGTGGTTACCAAAAAGCAAAAGAAAGTGGTCAGATATACCATCATAAGCATTCTCTTCCTGAGTCTATTATTAATGAAATAAAACAATTTTTTAGAGACCTGAGTGACCCTGGTTTGCTTATTAAATGTCTTCATGGGGGCACTCAGAATACAAATGGAAGTTTCAGCCATTGCATAAGGGAAAGATTACCCAAGGATTTTTTTGTAGGACTAAATACATTAAACGTTGTTGTATTAGATGCAGTGATATATTTCAACGATGGAGTGATAGGAAGGTTGGAAGTCCTGAGAAATTTTGGCATAAAATGTGGCTCTAATATGGAAGATCAATTGAATGCATGTGACAGGCAACGGGTGTATGAAGCTTAAAGATACGGTCTTCAAGTTACCAAGGAAGCAAGAAGTGTTGAAAGGAATGCAAAGAGGAAGCTTGAAGTTGAAGAAATCCTGCAAGATGAAGATTTTGCTTCAGGAATGTTCTGAGGCACAGTTTAATTGGACTCGTGTTCATTCGCAATTTCCCGCAAGTTGTATTTTTCAGAATTCAGGTATAAATATTTCCTAAGGTTTATAAAGCATTGCTCTAACTTTTTTCTCTAACTTGCAATAGTCCATAATTATGTCGTGGAGCTACGTTTTATTGCAGAATCAACAAAATTATAGAAAAAAATTAATTTTATTAGGAAAAAATTATAAAAATTAAAACGAAAGATGTGATATTTTTTATCCTTTTAATATACATAGTAGGTGGAATTAAATAGATCTAGTACCTCAGCCACCATCTCTGGTAAAAATCTTGTGTGCTTCAAATGCATAACATTAGATTAAATTGTACCTCAATTTGAGGAAAAATTTGGAAAAAAATTACACCAATTACTTTGTAATTTTTTAATAACCCTAATCAGGTTCTAAAATATTCAAAATACTTCTAATTTGTTTAGAAATTGTGCTGCATTTCTTGATGTCAACTAAAAATCAGTAAAACATATACATTTGAAACAGTACCTAAAAGAAATAGGTGTTGATTTTTACATAATACTGAGCGAGAAAACTACCCTGTGTCCTTAAACTTCTCGCTGTTCTCATTTCTGCTACTTGTCACTACTTTCGTCTTTCTTCGATATACTTTCAATCCACATTCTATACACGTTAGACTGTTCATTCTGTTAAGCAGATCATGCAGTTCTTCTTCACTTTCACGTAGGATAGCAGTGTCATCAGCGAATAGTAGCACCGAAATACTTTCACCTGGAATGTTAATTCCACTCCTGAACCTTTCTTTTATTTCCATAATTGCTTCTTCGATGTACAGATTGAACAGTAGGGACGAAAGACTGCATCCCTGTCTTACACCATTTTTAATCAGAGTTTGTTCTTGCTCGCCCACTCTTACTATTCCCTCTCTGCCCTTGTACGTACTGTATACTGCCCGTCTTTCCCTATAGCTTACCTCTAATTTTCTCTGAATTTCGAACATCTTGCACCATTTTCCATTGTCGAACGCTTTTTCCAGGTTTGCAAATCCTATGAAAGCGTCTTATTTTTATTTTAAGATTGCTTCCATTGTCAACTGCTACGTCAGAATTGCCTCTCGCGTGTCCTAAAGTTAAACTGATCGTCGTCTAACAAATCCTCAATTTTGTTTTGCATTCATCTATATGTTATTCTTGGGAGCAACTTGGAAGCTTGAGCTGTTAAGCTGATTATGCGATAATTCTCGCACTTGTCAGCTCTTGCAGTCTCCGGAATTGTGTGGACGATATTTCTCCGAAACTCAGATTGTATGTAGCCAGACACACATTCTACACACCAACGCGAATAGTCGTTTTGTTGCTACTTCACCCAATGATCTTAGAGAGTCTGATTGTTTGTTTTTATATCCCTTTTGCATTATTTAATATTACCACTCTTGCCTTTAGTTTCACAGGAAATTTTTCTAACTTTCCTATGTTTTGAGTCAGTCCTTCCAACAATCGTTTCTTTTCGATTTCCTTACATTTTTCTTCCTGCACTTCCTATTTATTTCATTCACTTAGCGACCTGTATTTGTGTATTCCTAAATTTTCCCAAAATTTTTGTACTTTCTTCTTTGATATCTCAACTGAAGTAGTTCTTCTGTTATCATCCATTCTTCACAGTTACCTTCTTTGCACCTATAATATTCTTTCCAGCTTCTGCGATTGCCCTTGCGAGAGATGTGCACTCCTCTTCAACTGCACTGCTGCTGAGCACCATTACTACAGTGTGATGTGAGCCTATATCTGCTCCTGGGTACAGATACCTGATTTCGGACTCTCCGTCTGACCACGATGTAATGTAACTGAAATTTTCCCACATCACCTGGCCTTTTCCCAGTATACTTCCGTTTCTTGTGATCTTGAACAGCGTGTTCACTGTTACTAGCTGAAGTTTGTTACATAGCTCAATCAGCCTTTCTCCCATCTCATTCATTGTCCGAATCCATATTCTCCTGCAACCTTTTACTCTACTCGTTCCCTTACAACTGCGTTCCAGTCCCTCATGACTAATAGATTTCCATCTCCCTTTACGTACTGTTTGACCCATTCTATATCCACATATACTTCCTCTATCTCTTGATCGTCAGCTTGCGGTGTCGGCATGTATACCTGAACAATCGTTCTCGATGTCGGTTTGCTTTCGTTTCCGATAAGAACAACCCTATCACTGAACTGGTCAGAGTAACACACTCTCTGCCACAACTTCCTATTCATAACGAATGGCACTCCCGTTATATTATTTTCTGCTGCTGGTATTACCCTATACTCTTCCGACCAGTAATCCTTGACTTCCTTCCATTTCACTTCACTAACCCCTCTATATCTAGAACGAGCCTTTGCGTTTCCCTTTTCAGATTTTCTAGTTTCCTACCACGTTAACGCTTGTAACATTACACGCCTAGACTCGAATAACGTTATCCTTTCGCTGGTTATTCAATCTTATTCTCATGGTCACCTCTCTTTCGGCAGTCCCCTCCCCGAGATCAGAATGGGGGAGTATTCCGGAATCTTTTGCCAATGGAGTGATCATCATGACCTCACGTTTATGGAAGTATAAAACGAATTAAATGACGTTGTCTCCTGGGAAATACCTGGACATCCAGGATGCAAAGAAACCAAATGGCTCGAAGTAAGAAACGTAAAAACACATAAAAATTGAATTATAACTTGTAGGCGACGGAAACTTTGTACATTTCGCGTACCTAAAGCATCAGCAGTGGAAATTTCGCTTTAAAGGCTAGCTTTGTTTCTAGAACTGCCTATCACTGCTTGACCTATTTATCCCAACGTGTCTAGTCGCGAAAGTAGCTTTGATATGAAGTACACTGACTTCGAAAATAAAAACTTACTATTCACAAATACATAACCAATTCATTTAGGCAGTGGTTTCCTTGCACGATGAAGCGTTCATGTTCTGCAGAAGGAAAAAACGGAATAGTGAATTAAGCAAAGGAGGAAGTGGCTGGATGAAAGGCGGTTTCCTAGCTATTTTTGATTGCGTTGGCGAGATCATAATAAAGTAGTTTCTAAGGACTACGGAGAGGCACAAGGGACCCTTAATCGGTAGTAGTATTACAACGGAGGAAGCACTTCTAGGGGTCTCTTTTAGGCAGCATTGTCTGATTTCTCGCCAACGTGCTTCACGCAAATAGGACAAGCCCTGCGGCAAAGCTTCGAGAGAGGAGGGACGTTCAAGACTCTGAGAAGACCTTGGGGGGAAATAACGACGCTTCCCTCGACTAACAGGGGCGGTAAATGAGACACTAGGGTGCGACCCTTCTCTGAAGAATAAGGGGGAGCTAAAAAGTGAGCGAAGACAGAGTTTTAAACCTCCGTTTTTCGATATTCACGATTACGGGCACCCGCTGAATATTTTTCACTGGTTTCTTCTACGATGGTTACAATTACTTGGAATCATCGTTTACATCGCCGACATTCTCATTTTACAATTAATTACCCAATGTATTGTTCTGCATCATCCCGCTGCTTCTGCATATTTCATTGTATTATTGAGATTTGTATTCAGTTACTCATGTATCCAGATACGTACAAACACACAAAGATATTTAATAACTAGGTTATTTAATGACTAATGAATGTGTTTAAAGGAGAACTCTTAGTTTCCGGAGTGAGTGAATTTGTAAGATCAGAGAGCAAAAACTATCGAAAGCAATTAGAAGCAGGTGACCAGCCAGTACCAAATTTTATGTTGACAATTTGGTTCAATTAATGTTCCAGAACAAGAGCAAAAAAAAAATTGTAAATTTGTGGTAAGATCTTTGGGACCAAACCGCTTAGGTCATCAGTCCCTAAACTTACACACTACTTAATCTAATTTAAAGTGCCTTAGGCTGAGGACAACACACACACCCATGCACTATGGAGTACTCGAATCTCCGACGGGGGGAGCTGTGCGGATTGCGACAACACGTCTTATACCGCGCGGCTACCCAGCGCAGCTCAGAACAAGAGCCTGCGAGATATCAACCAATTTCTGAGACTAGGAAACCCTGGTCATATCTCCCTTGACATGATCTCTTTCTTCTCTAACTAGAGTTTTAGAACAACCCATCATTACGAAGAGCAGAAAGTTTACCATCCACACCGGCCTCCACTTCCCACGAGAACTTCCATAAATTCTTCCGTACAAGGTAGTTATTTCTGTTAGGCGCGATTAGGGTGACAAAAACAGTTTTTAAGTACTTCCATGAATCATATTTTTGGAGGTTCCAGTGTAATTACTTCCATCTTGAATAAATACATTGCGGGAAATATTAATACACCCCTTTAGGCCTTCCCAGTTAACTTAATATTTATTGTTGCGGCAGTGCATATGGAGAACATAAAATGATCGCATGATGGTCAAATTTATAGATCAATAGCACGAGCGGTTCTGAGGAGTGGGTGCCGACCCATTTTAGTACATGTGTACCTTCCACAGGCGGCAATGAAGTCAGCGATTCTATCATCTGGGCGGTCGTACAGGTGGGGAATACTGTCTTGGAATAAGTTATTCCATGCCTGCTCGACCTATATATGCGTAGTTCTGTAAACGTTCTTGGTTGACGAGTTACATGAGTCACTTTTTGTCCAATCACATCCCACACGTGCTCGATTGGAGACAAGTCTGGACATTATGCTGGCCAGGGAAGTTGCTGCACGTCTTGTAGAACCCACTGAATTTCACGGGCTGTGTGTGGGCGAGCATCACCTTCCTGTTGCAGGAAAGGCAAAAGAACGGGTCCAATTATATTCTGAATGTACCGAGTGCTGGTTAGCGTCCCCTCCAGAAACTCCAAATGCGAACGAGGGCAGAATCTACTTTCATCGTTGAAGGCACGGCGCGTCATTTCGTCTTCCAACTGACGGCACCAATTTAGCCATGTACGTCGTCGCTGCCATGTGACTGGAAGACGGGATAGAGGCGTGCGTGCACGTACTCCCACTGCTAATAAGCGGTTCGCAACAGTTGGTGTTGATACGTGTGGGCTGCCGGCATTCAGCTCGCTCTCAGTCTTTTACTACCTATAGTTGGGGGATGCTCATCCGAGGCATAGTGCTGGCAACGTTGTGGGATATGGATGCTACGAACAATAGCTGGAACCGGATATTATCTCGAGTGAGTGGTTAGCGGTAGTCTATCAAGGCACGTCACTCGGATTTCGTGAATGACGGCCCTAGAACTTAATCTGCTAATTATGGCTACGGAAATCACGGCCAGAGTGAAATTACTCGGTCGTATGCGCTGACGACCGCTGGACTTGCTTGGTGAACACAGTAGTGTGTCGATACTACGGACGTTTGGAGCTGTCGACTGGGTCGTCGGGATTGTCATATTTTCTTTATTTATGTTTAAGTTACGAGGTTCACTGGCGCATAACCTACATTACTCAAGGTTTCTGGCTGTTCATAGTATAGTCATTTTTGTTTAGCAGGTATGATCGTAGATTTTAATTTATCAGTATTCTTGCTGCCTTTGTGTGATTTAATATACTACTTAGGCTTAATTTAACTGCTTGCTTCCTTGGTTTAGCTGAGCTTATATTTTACAATGGTCCTTTTTTTCTTTTCATCCGATGGGATTATTGGTCTCAGCTGATATATTGACTTCTAATGTGCCTTTCAATATGGAACATGTGTTAACTGTAACGTTCCTTGTGTGTACTCGTAAGGCGTGGACTTCATTCTGATCAATTTGAATTTGTTTTAATAGAAGGTCCACGCTATGTAGTTCTTCCAAAGCACAACTGAAAGTTTCTCAATTTTCATTTATTAAATTTTGCGTTTGTTTTATTACATTCAATTGAATTTTTTTAAGTTTATAAGGTGAAAAGGAAAAGGCAAAATATAAATTTTTTATTAAATATTGTCTTTTCTGTATGATGTGTTACGTTTTTGTGATCTGGTACCTTACCACTCTCTCTTCTTCGATTGCTCTACTATTCCAACTCACTACACGAAAATAAATTATGTGAAGCTCGAATCTCGTGTTACATTTATAACTCACATAGAATATATTGTTTACTCTGAACTGAGGACGATACTGAACACCGGCATTGCCTGCCTGAAACGATTACTAACGAGATATTCTAAATCTGAAGCATGTATGTTCTCACTCCCTTACTGTTCTCTGTTGGTGCAGTCATTCTATCTCCCGAACTTATGACAACAAAGTTGCGATAGTTGAATTAGTTAAGTGGAGTTTAAACTCTAAGCGGAACTGATTTTGACCGTTGTTACACCATTCACCACAAACGGTAAAGTTTTGCTGTGAAACGCGGTTAACTAGAGTATCGTTAGGGTAACGCTCATGTACAAATTTTCAATACGAACTCCCGATCTCGACTCTATAGATGTTCCTCTCGTAATTAAAATCGACCAGCTTATAATTCACGAGAACGAATAAAACTAATCTCCGTCCAAACTGACCTTCGAAGGCCTAACGGTATCGACCGGCCGCCGTGTCATCCTCAGCCCAAAGGCGTCACCCGATGAGGATATGGAGGTACATGGTGTCAGCTCACGGCTCTCCCGCCGTATGTCATTTTACGGGACGGAGCCGCTATTTCTCGATCAAGCAGCTCCTCAGTTGCCCCACAAGGGCTGAGTGCACCCCACTTGCCAACAGCGCTCGGCAGACCGGTTTGTCACCCATCCAAGTGTTAGCCCAGCTCGACAGCGCTTAACTTAGGTGATCTGATGGGAACCGGTGTTACCGCAGAACAGCTCCCGGACACTTTTGTACGAGAAGGTGGCACTCAAAACTAAATTACACGTATGGAAGTGAAAGTGATGTTGGACTTAAACTGCATTTGCCTCGTCAGATCTTGCAGCCATTTACCAGTGAGCATCCCTATCCTCTATTACCCTTCGAGAATGGAACCTCACCATATTACTCAGTGCGGCGTTCTCCCTATAACATGCTCTTCAGTTCTTTTCTACTGACATAGCTGCTTTAATTTCTTTTCTCCTTTTTTTTTCTTAAATCTCAGTAACTAATCCTCATTTGTGTGTCATTGCAAGTCACCAGTACCCACCTTAATGTTAGAAAGGGTATTAATTTTCGAGACAGAAATCGTATAACGAGGTTAAATCTACTAGTGCGCTGGCAGAGCGCATCTGCCACAGCTAACGTTTCTTGTAGCACTACGGCTCTTGTGCAACAGAGACTGCCACTACCCTCCGTGGTGTGACGGCTGCTGCTCGGATGGGGCGAGGGGCGTCGGACGGGGAGCCTCAAGTGTCCCGCCTCATGAATATTCAGCGCGTCGCTAAACAAGTCTCCGATCCTGTTTACCTCCGATAACCTGAGGTGGCCGCCGCCAGCGGTAGTGCTGTCGGCCAGGGCCTGCGTCGGTGGCGTCCTCCGCTTACAGGAATAATTAATCCGCCCTCCGGCTAACTTTGCAACAGCAATTGTAGGGAAAGCTAGTCTCTCTGTAAAGTAAAGATTTTGTAGCTGCAGAGATACTCTACTGACGCCACGGAGCTACATTAACATAACGTGTTATTATTGCTAATAACATTATTATTGTTACTGTTATTCTCGTCAGGGCACTATTGGACCGCGTGATATACAACGGAACACATTTTCGAAATTTAGCTTTAGCGTACCTTTGTGTGCACAATTCTGTCATTGTCTCAGAACGGGCTCTTTTGCTCTCGTCAGACTACGCTGTTTTGTTGTTACTGTGTTTTACCGCCAGGTTCCAAAAAATGGTTCAAATGGCTCTGAGCACTATGGAACTTAACATCTTAGGTCATCAGTCCCCTAGAACTTAGAACTACTTAAACCTAACTAACCTAAGGACATCACACACATCCATGCCCGAGGCAGGATTCGAACCTGCGACCGTAACAGTCCCGCGGTTCCGAACTGCAGCTCCTAGAGCCGCACGGCCACCGCGGCCGGCCGTCAGGTTCCATCGAGAACTTTGTGCATAAGAACTTTTCTACCTGTTATATCAGGCTGTGTCATTTCTGCATCCTTCTTGTCTTCTTTTACTGCACCAATCAATTTTATTGTTTTGATTTTAGCATTACGGCGGTCTTGTCCTAATTCCACAATTTGTCTAATTAGTCCCGTCAGTTCATTTCTTTTACTATGTCTGAAAACTTGAATTACGGATAAAGGGATGTAAGGCGAAAGGTTAGAACCCAAGTAGCTTTATGTGTCTTTCCCTGTGCTACATTACTGACATAAACACATACGACAGAAGTAGGCTTTTGGCAATCACAATCTCAGTTAATTACAACGTACATTAAGTAAGACACCGGATCTCAATTATAGGGCAATAAAAACAGGTAGACCTCGATTAATAAGAGTTCCAGCTAACACAAATTATGACATAGTTCTCAATTTAGTTAAAAGGGAACAGGCAGGTCTTCAATAATAACAGCTTCAATTGAGTAAAACTACCGAATAGAAAAAACAACTTCCGAGTCAATAACGACACCAGAAAGGCAAGTAGTTTCACAAAGAATGAAAAACGATTTTACGTAAATACAACTCCAATCACAGGTATAGAAGGAACTACACCATTGCCTATCACCTACGATGCCACAGGCAGGTTTCCAAACTTACGAAGAGCAGACGGCACGACGAAGACATCGGGTACCACAAAGCATACTTTTCGGAACAATTCGGACCACATGTTGAAGCGTCAAGATTAGGCAGGCAAGAAACGGAGTCAAAATGTAACAGGGAAATGCAAGGGCGCGAAGGCTACAGCGTAAAGACACTCGCCCAGAAGTCATTGCGTTCCATAACAACGATATCATGCAAGACTAGGCGAAAGTTTCAGTGGATAATATCCAATAGGTTTACCACAACCTGGAAGAATGAAAAGTGAAAATATCGGGAACAGAAGTTGCGAGGGCTCTCGAATTTCGTACAGTACCATGACGAAGTACGACACCGAACATTTCCTCAACGTAAGGAAGTTTCAGCATTTCCGTGAAGGAAACTCTCTGCACCCATGAACCTTCATTGATCAATTCAGAGTAGGACTACCAGAACATTGGACATTAGCACACCAGTTAGACTTTATATGTGCTTATATGTCTGCAACAGTAGTAGAAACGATCCAGAACGTAGCAGCTACATGCTGATCATATGAAGATTTCAGAGTTAAGTTTCTTTGACTCTACTGGTCGAGTGAAGCGCATAATATAGTGAAGTGTGAGCTACTACAAAATCCATACTTGGCGAAGAAAGACCAATGTTTGGATGTACCATACAACTAGGGAGATTTGATTAAAGAGTGTACCATATGCTGCCACTAAAATATCAGCAGTCATTGGTAGATCGTGGGGGCAATGACGTGGAAGCCTTCAAAGGAATCTTGAAGGATTTAGAATTCATATTCCCGGAAGATGAGGCAAAAAAACGGTAGCCCGCGAGAAAACGTGAATGAAAGACCGCAGAACGCGCCGGAAAACGCAAAAGGAAATGTGAGTTACTAGAACTGCGTGATAACTTCGTGGCAATAGATTTCAACATAGACACGGTTATGGGTGCGGAACAAGAAATTGCAACGGTTATCCACCCAGGAATGGAAATAACTCTTACACAGGGAATAACGGTAGACGCAATTGATGTTTAGGACAAATAGGCCGACAAATTACCAGCAACGAAACCTGTGTCACCAGGTCGAACAAAGACAGAAGGATCGAAAGAAGACCTAGAGATAAGGCCACCAAACAGCTATAAACGTTGGAAATGACGAGAGAGCGCCCAAGTGAAGGAGAATAGCGCACCTACCCAATCAAGCAGCTGCAACGTAATGGGAGAAATATACGACTTATCATGAGAGGTGAAAGATGAAGGGACAGAACCGCAGGGACCGAAAGAAGTCTAGATACCGCCAACAGCTGGTTCGACAGGAATTAGTTGAGAGGATTTAGCAAGAAATGGACTACCGGAACAAAATGAAGCAAGCATAACGGAAGTCGAGGTAAGAGTTAAAGTAGTCAGCATTGCAGAGTTATTTAATACTGAAACTAGGGAGAGACGATTCCAAGAGGATAACGTAGCGTCGAGAGATATAAATATTTTCTCACGACAAGTAATAAATGACGACATTGGATCGCAGTGATCAAACCAAGGCAGGAAAACAACATCATGCTGAGGAGAAATTAATTGGGACGATACTGACGAAGAAAACGAACTGCCAGAGGCAGGCTCAATAGGAAAAGAGAATGCGGTCGAGGTAATTAGAATTTCCGAATTATTTGAGGCTGAGACCAGGGAAAACGAACTCTAAGAGGATAATGCGCAGTCGACGGAAGTTTACAATTAGGAACAGGTTCCAATGTGAACAATGATGGAAGTTACAGAGATATAATAAGGGCATTTTGATGCGACTATTTGGGAGTTTCGCCGCGCAGGATTAGCCGAGCGGTCTTAGGCGCTGCAGTCATGGACTGTGCGGCTGGTCCCGGCGGAGGTTCGAGTCCTCCCTCGGGCATGGGTGTGTGTGTGTTCGTCCTTAGGTTAATTTAGGCTAAGTAGTGCGTAAGCTTAGGGACTGATGACCTTAGCAATTAAGTCCCATAAGATTTCACACACATTTGACCACATTTGGGAATTTCCACGAAGAAAGAAAAGGCAGATCTAGTTGAGTTCAGGGAAGATGAAGTTAAATATGAAGGAGAAGCGTCGGCTGGTGTGGCTGAGCGATTATAGGCGTTTCAGTCTGGAACCCAGCGACCGCTACGTTCGAATCCTGCCTCGGGAATGGATGCGTGTGATGTCCTTATGTTAGTTAGGTTTAAGTATTTCTCTAAGTTCTAGGAGACTGATGACCTCAGATGTTAAGTCCCATAGTGTTCAGAGTCATTTGAACCATTTGAAGGTGTAGCGTAGAAGAGGGAGAGATAGTTGTTGATGAGTATCCGACAGAAGGTTCGAATTCACGGGTAAAATTCCTGAAATGACTCACATATGACTCAATAGAGGATACTTTAACGCAGGGAGATGAGGAAGAACAGAGCAAACCAGTCGAGATTCAACCAGTTGTGAAAGCCATGTTAGCGAAAATCCCAGTTAATGTAGTCACAGAAAGCGGAAGCGAGCTAACCGTGGTTTCGGAGAACATATTTAACCAATGCAGTGCAAACGAAGAATTACAGATCTTGGAAACCAAGAAGATTAAAGTGGAAGGTCCCAACAAAAATCATGCTGCCGATTTCAATAAATGAACAAGGTAAACTCTTTCGTGCCGAAGTCAAAAGATCGAAGCCAATTTTGTTATAATACCGAAATTAAGGGTAGACATGAAAATAGGTGGAGAATTTCTTAATTAAAGATATGCTGTGATAAACATGGGAACAGGTAGTGTCACTTTTGAGAGCACTACACTTCTCTTTGAGCCAAGTCTGTACCGTGTCAAACATGGGTGGAAGAGCAGGAGCCTTCCAGACCTAAGGATCAATGTTCCACCATTCACACAACATGATAAAGACAGAGCGAACCGGACGCAGAATGAGGTAGGTAAATGTTTAGGATTTCATCATGTAAGCCATATTAAAAGGTATGATGAATAATCGCTTATAGGCATCAGTAAATAACAACAAAGAAGCGCTGAAGTGTGTTTCACACAGGACGTGACCAGGGATCTGAGAAAAAGAAAAGACAGAGAAGTGAAAAGTACCTTAAATTTTTATATATAGTCTCCGAACTAAGAGGCGTAAATTAGGCATTAGACATAAGGCACATTATAAGAAAAAAATTTTGTACTCGACCTCCTGTAAGAAACAATCGTCAACTGCCCACGACAATGAGGCGGACAGCAGCTGAAAATGTATGTGGAACGTGAATGGACTAGATCAAATATTTTCTACGATGCGGAGGCGCAAGAAAGGGCATAAAAAGTATGACGATTCTACAACACAAGCGAGACAGCAACCAATGTGCGGACTAAAACCAAAACACCTCGTCGAAACCACGGCTTGGTTGAGGCACAATGTGGCAAAAAATTGTAGAATCGCACTGTCGCCACCAGACTGCGATATTACATTGAACTACAGAGCTGAAGGAAAACAAGTCAATCAATGCTGACCTACTCATCCTAATTAACGACTGTAACACTGAATAAAGTAAAACTTCAAAGATACTTGTAGTCAATAATTTCCTGTATCCTGTCCAGAGAAGAGACAAGTTTCAAGTCTGAAGAAGGTAAGATGCTGGGAAGAACAGAAGATGAAGAGTTCCAAGACTGACGTGAAAGAGAGAACATGGTTGAAAATATTTCAAGATACAACTGCCCAAATACTCATCGTATTGTAAACTAGTTATCTGCGATGCGCTCCGAAATTGTGAATGCCTTCAGCAGTGTCTTGAGAAGAAAAATACAAGTTTTTTAAGCCAATACTGCACGAGACTCCGCACTAAAAGGTCCACATTATGATGAGGGCCGGACCAAACTATGGCATCATCCTGTTGCAAAATTCGACGAAGAATGACGCTGCCAATCCAAAGGTTTGCCGAATAACATCTCGTACAAGTCCTTCTGCTTCGTGCAAAGACATTCATCACCAACCTCACGCAAGAACATTCGTAGACATGGTGTGAAACTAGTGGTCGAAATGAGATAAGGATCAGTGTCAGACAATGAAAAATCTGCAAAGGGCGCAACAATTAACATAGGACTTCGATGTATCCATATCGATTTGATACAACTTGCATCTCTCTACACAATACGTATAATGTCTGAATAAGAGCCGTATAACTATCTTTTCATAATCTTTCTTTCATGAACAGTGCAGGAGAAACGTTTTTGTAAATACATATTTTACGTACTTATATTGTTAATTAGAATAATATGTTAAACAGAAAATCTGTTACGATATATTTTGGCTTAAAGATAACGTTTTTGTAAAGTTAATTTAGTGATTATTAATGTAATATTTTAAAATATTACTGATGCATAGTTATCAGTTCAAAATTTCTTAAAAAACACGTTGACTTTTAGAGTAATATCTTTTAGAATAATATGTATGTAATGTAATTTAATTTAATTTATGTATGCTTCGATAGCTTTCCATAAAGTGACGTCAAAACAAAAGAGGAATAACTCCAATATTACTATGAACAGTGTAATGTAATTTAATTTAGCCCGACCTGGATCAGCAATCAGCAGACTAGCTCAGTAATCAGGTTGATTACGGGATTATAAATAATTAATTGTTTCACTGTTGAATTATCACAGATACTCCTTAATATATATCAAAAGTATAGTTAAAGCCCCTGTGCTTATAGCACCAGATAATATTTCGTATGTCATTTCAACGTGAAGTAATAAAACCCGTAACTCCAGATCGTGGTTTCGTCTCGAATACCAATATAACAAGCATAATTTTCTGCAGATGAAATCTTATACTTGAACTAGTATCCTGTGACCAGGCCTTTCTGCCTAGGATGTTATCTCACAACCTTGAAAAAATCTGAAAGTGAAATATATTAAATTATTCGTAACGGCTGCACAGCTCGTGGAATCTGAAAGAAAATTTAGTGTCCCAACCGGCGGCAGGTCTCGAAGATAAGCTGAAAGAAAATTACTAATTATTTTCTACTGTGGTGCCTAACAATGGTCGATGTTCCGTTAAGGCCACGTCTACTCTGGACAAGTAATGTCTAGGTTTACAAATAATTATCACGTGCGCCAATTTTAAGTCATGAACAACTATAGTTTAGTTTCGCTTACAACTTACATAGACTGTTACCAAGAGATGAACCTCAGATAATCGTTCTTTCCACTTCGAGGCCAAGAACAGAGGAAGACCGAAAAAAAGAATGTTCAGTCACAGAATCTCGAAAGTTCATGGAATATATTGCAACACAATGTATTTTTTTTTCTCCAGTGTACTTTGCCAGCTATTCGTACAACAATTATCACGACATGGTAATCAGAAATTTCAAATTCATGCCCCGTGGAATAGCTGGGACAAAATGATTTATGGGTACCAGTCAGACCACAGTACTGTTCGATAATAGTCTCAAATTTCACAACATTGTGCATGTGTGACTCTTAAATGACCTTTTCAAATGTCGTTTGCACACAAAACTAATTAACATATGTGCTTTGCCTAATTCGAAGGGAATGTCTCAGTCTGGAAAGGTATTAACAAATCTTACCGGGAAATGACTTGAGGTAACCCCCCTCTATTTAGGCTTGCGGGCTTGGGAAAGCCGGGAGTTAAAAACCATCCCAGGGTCTTCGGACTGTATGGGCACATGCATTCAGTGTCTCCAGAAATGCCAATTTAGGTTTTGCTTCTACTCAAGGAACCACATCAAAGAATACAACATGAGAAAACAATGACATTATCATCACACAAATGGAAATAAAAGAAAAAAAGTTCAAATGTGTGTGAAATCTTATGGGACTTAACTGCTAAGGTCATCAGTCCCTAAGCTTACACACTACGTAACCTAAATGATCCTAAGGACAAACACACATAGCCATGCCCGAGGGAGGACTCGAACCCCCGCCGGGACCACCCGCACAGTCCATAACGGGAGCCCCACTCAGACCGATCGGCGAATCCCGCGCGGCGAATGGAAATAAAATCAGTCTTCTTGTAGGTGATAATTTGAGTACTTACAATGGAACACACACTTCGAATGATACTACTGAAGCTTGTTACCACAACACAAGTGCACTCATCACACGTAATACACCTCGTCGATCGCTGATTTTCAGCCGTTGCGACTGCGACGCCGGTGCGAAGATGACGGTGGTGCGACGTTACTGCAAGTGACGCAGCTGTCAGCCCCCCCTCCCCCCCCCCCCCCCAAGGCGATTGTTGGGCGTTGGCCGTTGGCTCACCGATCAGGTGATTCGCCTCTGCACTCGTGCCGTCTCAGCATCGTGTCCGTTGCAGGCGCGTGAACATGAAATAAGCCATGCGAGCATTAATTTTAACTATTTTCGTAAGAGATGTTACTAGATAGCGGGAAAAGAGAGTTATTTAATGGTCCATTCTGCCGATATTCGCACATGAATGTTCGTTTTAGTGTTCTGTAATGTATTTAATGTTCCGAGCAAACTTTAGTCCAGGTTTCGGAACACCATGTAGCCTCTGCTTAATTCCTTTGAGAATTACGCAGTCTATTGGATCATAACTAACAAAGCTTCGCACTCTTAGAGCGTCCTGTAAACTCGTGTAGTCACTTTGCATTGCCAGTTCTCTACCGTAGTTCACAACTCGTGCGTGCACAGTTGTGTAACACTCACTGAGTCTATCTACCTGCCACTATGGTTGTTGTCCAAAGGTAGATTTACTTTTGTCCACACTCACTATGGTGTTCACAGTGTTCTCTAGATGTAACACATTTTAGCCTCACATGATATTAGTATTCATATTATTCCGTGAAGTCATCATTGCTGCACAGCCGTAAGCTTAATACACTAAATATCAAATTTTTACACGAATAAAACAAATTACTACGACCACCTTCATACTCAGATTTCAGAGTCCTTTTCTCCTTAAACTTTTAACTGATAAAAGTGTACATTGAAACAGTCTTTCTCTGCCTTTATGCGTTTGTTGCCGTTTTTCTTTTTCTTTCGTAGCACCCGTTGATTCTTCTGCAAATTAAATTGCTTGACTTATTGTTTCTATCGAAGCATTATTCACCATGTATTCACCATATATTGATTTTGTCATTGAAATAACATCTCTCAGTTTCACAAGTCAGGACATTAACATTTAGTCAACTAAAGGATTTGATGTTATTTGTATAAATTTTATGTGATAAGTTTCCCTCAACTTTTCGTGCCGAAAGTAGAACTTCGGCCATCTGGACTACCGATCCTCAGGCTGTTACATGTGTGTTATTCGTCACTTCTCACCGATCCACATTTTTAACTATTTTAAAGTTTAAGTGAGGAACTGTTTGCTCGAAAACAGGATCTCAGTTACATGTGTGCTATTCATGTTTACGCTCGCATCATTTCTTACATACCACGGTTCTAAACTTTATGCCATGCAGTTACTTTCTCTACACGAGAACATATATTCCTTTAATTCTCAATAGTGCCCAATGGACGCATGCAATTACTTGGCTGAAGGCCGCTACTGGAGCAAACAAAACTGTTACTTAGGTCTCAACAGTGTTCTTAAGTAATTAAAACACGCCTGTTTACATTCACACTCCTAGAAATCAATCAACCCTAACGACTATGCACTGATACATCGTATGAAGTCCTATAAGTACTTTGTCATATTGTTAAATCATACCCTTCTCCTACTTACTAAAACTTGTTAATCACAAATAATGCAAAAGAATTTCTTATCCTACTGTATACACATAAAACTGAAATCTTTCTCTTAGTTATATTTTCAATGCAATTAGTTATTGCTAATTCTACTTTGTTTCTATGTCAGAGTCACCCTTAAGGCTTAAGGTCTTATTATGCAATTCCCTATAATAAAACTACAAACTATCCATGATATTTAACACATGAATATATAACTTCATTACTTATGGAAGTGATTTACTATTTACATTACATTTCAAGTACAAACATTACTTTTCTTAACTATTTATCCTTCCCTGTATGTACATTTTTAAATCATGATGTGGGTGTAACCCGCATAGTTGGTGTGACTCTGGAACCCCAGAACATAGCATCCTTCATTCAGAATCCTCATTATTCCGTAAGGTCGTGTATAGATCATCTGCCATTCTCGATTTACTTTCCTTAACACCGAAGCTTTCGGGTGTGCCTTAACAACACAAGACCTCCTTCTCTGTACTGTTGCACTTTATTTAATTGTCGGTCATATCGTCGTTTTCGCAGATTAGCCTGTTGACTCAGTGCCAGCAGTGCCCTTTTCGTTTTATCCTCGTGACTTTCTATTCCAAGTAGACGAGCTAGGGGTTCAAGCCACTCATTATTCCCAGGACGATCAAGCATCAATTCCTCTTGTGTAAACCAGTAGCGTCATGAGGCAGGTTCTTGTTTGGTTTTAAGATCGACAAACAACTGGGGAACTTCAACTAAATTGGAAAACACATTTGAGTGATAGTCACTAACGCCCTTATTGTCGACAGCCCCCTCCCCCTCAAACATGCAAATGCGGGCGTTGGTGACTTGGTTGTCAGATCTTCATGTGTCGCACCTTGAAATGAAACGTAGAGTTGTGGACTGCCCACCTGGAAATACTTTCAGTTTTCCCAGATCGAGCCAACACCCAACTTAGGGCGTGGTTGTCGGTCTCTAGATCAAATTCCCTATGCTCAAGATAGAACTCAGACTTCTCTAAGGCGAAAAGCAAAGCCAGCGCTTCGCATTCATAAACGGAGTAATTCATATCGGCTCCAAACAACCTTCTATAGGCGAAAGCTGAAAGGCATATTCTACCTTGATCCCCACACAACAACACTACAGCAATTCCGGCACTGGAGGCATCAGTTTGAACAATAAATCTATTACCCTAAATCTGGGACGGCTAAGACAAGCAGGTTGGTAATACGGGTCTTGACAGCTGTAAAAGCTCCCTTTTGGCTCTCACCTCAGATAGATTTCTCCCCCTTCCTACATAGTTTATTCAGGTAAGAGGACATCTGGGAAAAATGAGGTCAAAACAGCAGAAATAATGGCCGATCCCAATAAATGTGGCTTTCTCCTTTCAATTTCGAGGCTAAGAAACTTTCTTCACCACTTTAGTTCATTCCCGGTCAGTCCTAATGCTGTCCTCGGAAATTAAATGGTCCAGAAAGGACACCTGTTTCCTAGCAAGTGTAATTTTGGGTGGCTTAACGGTCAACACCGCACCCAGAAACTTGAAGTTAGCAAAATTGTCAAATGCAAAATAGGTAGGCCTTCAATAACAACAGCTTTAGTTAAGTAAAATTACCAAATAGAATACAGATATGCCTTCAATGATAACGGCTTCATTTAAGTGAAATTACCAAATAGGAAACAAGCAGGCCTTCTTTAATGAGAGATGGGAGAGAATAATAGTTTTTACACTCGTCAACACACACAAAAAATTCTATGTAATATTTTAGAAATCACTGGTCGCGCTACGTGCTGTAGTGCATAAGTCAATGGCAAAGTGACACCAGGCAGTACTGGGTAAACTACGCAATGAATACCAGGTCACTTTCACTTCGTGCTGTGACCCCGAGCACCGTGGTGGACGAGTAGAGAACGCCGTGAATTACCCGCGAGCGCAGAGCACGGAGAAACGTACACGACGGGGGAAGCAAAGTCGTTAACCAGAGCGGCATAACTACTGCCACTTGTGACTGGAAGAAGAACGCTGGGCCAGTAGCCCGGCCGTTCACAATGTCATCTAGTGGTTTACATTTAAAATGAAAAACTCTGTGCTCGCTGCTACTACACCGCGTCCTGTACTCGGCCACAGCGGCGCTCGGGCTGAAAGCACGAAGTGTAAGTGTACTGGTATTCTTACGTATTTTTTTACCCAAGCAGTCATGTGTAGTACAGTCTGGTGTCACTTTGCCATTGACTTACGTTTATCAGCACCTAGCCCAACCGGTGGTTTCTAAAACGTTACATGGATTTTTTTTTTTTTGTTTCTTTATGAATAGTGCTGCGTGTAAAAACTATTATTATCTCCCGCCTCTTGCTATTTTCGGTATAATACCTGATGATGGGCGTATAAGAGCCCGAAACCGGTCGTGTTCTAAATAAAAGATCCTTACAACTGTAGCGGTACTTTCAACGTCTAGTATACTGCTCAGTTTCGGATGTTCCTCCGACAAGAATGTTGAAGGAAATAACCATTAAGACCTCAAAATCCAAAACTTAAGTTCGCGAGACGGAGCAGAGTTTCGCCGGTACCAAAGGGGGCCCAGAAATCAGATCAGCGGCACTGGCTTCAATTCTTTCATCGGTGTGCCACGTCCAAGAGATGATTGGCCAGACTACGCGCAAAGATGGCACTCGAAGTCAGCAACGGATTCAAATCGGCCCACAAATATGTCCAGCAACCACTCGCCGGACTTCGTGCCCAAGACGCTTGCGCTAGGGCTCGCCTTACTAGCCGGGCGGACCTCTCACACCATCATCCTAGCCCCATTACCACTTCCCACCACGTCACGCCGCAGCACAGACCGTCACCATCAACAACCTCGAGCAAAGATCTTAGTGGCCGCAAACGAGAGGGACATCACACGACAGATCGAGTTAGTGGCTCCAGGTATACGAAAGGCGATACCAGCAACCCCGTCACGCCTCAATGAACGTAGAATTTTGTTTGACATCTTTTTGTTTTTTATATCCGAATAAATGTTGATTGTTAATATTTTTTCTATTACTTTATTCTCTGTTAGCCTCTATGTTACTCCTGTCGCATAACTGGGACGTAATATTACCTTGAAAACTTTTCTTTCCCTCTTTTGAATCCTTCAACCTGTCTCTTTGTGTTTAGAATGGGTGTTTCAACCCATATAGACATTCTGGCTTATTGACAGTGTCGTACTGTCTAAGTTTTAACTATTCTGAGGCCCAATTACTTTTAAGATTCGTTTAGAGCTCCGAAAGCTGTTTCCATTTCATGAGAACTAACTGCATAACAAACCGTTTCCTGACAACCTTCAGAAATTATTTTGCTGCAGCGTCTGAATAAGGAACTCTCTCGATTTTCTCGTACATTCTGTCGAGAATCAGCTTCACAAACTGAGAAAGCCCATTGGCATCGACTCAGAGTTGTTTGATGCCCACGTAAGCGATTTCGTTCCCAATTCTGTGCAGGTGGCGCAACATGTACATCTTATATATCGATTTTCGTCGCATTCGGATAAATCTTTCACGGTACGTGTTTTTTCGTCTTGGAATGGGTTTACTTTGTCTAATAATTTATATTTATTTTGTGCTTTTTGGCCTGATGGAATCGTCGTGTCGTCTACAAAAGCTAAGCCCTCTATCCTAACGTTATTGATGAAATAAATAGCAACGAGCATACACAAAGGATTTGGGTAGAGCTTTTATTTTTTCACCATAAACAATCTTGACCTTGATTCATCATTAGGTTCCTATATTCGTACCTACTCTCTCTTCTTGTTTGCTGTTTACACTCTGCATAGATCGGAGACCTACAGTGTCCTGCACTGCGGTAGACATAGTTTTATGAGTTCTTCCTAATGTCATTTGTTTTACTCTATTACTAAATACCACAGTCAGTATGATTAAATGCTGTGTTTGATCTATCTATGCCAAATTTTCGCAGTGATCGAGCAGAGATTTTACAGCACACGATCATACGCAAAGCTCTGACGTATTTAGTATCTGGTGTGAGACCACGTTACCTGTGGCTATCTGTAATCTATGTAATATAGAGCTAATATACCTTTCCTTTTACCATGTCTCTCTTTGTCGCTTTATTTTGCCATTAAGCTCATTTGTTTTAATTCTCACCTATTTGGTTAATCTGTTGTTTGGCTCTAGTGTTGCTTGGTGAGAACTTTTTGCTGTCTCAGCTGCCATGATATTGTTTGGCAGTGTTATTCGTGTGTATACTTATCATTACGGTGAATACCGAAACCTGAAAGAATGATTGAATTACAAAATGTGATGAGATGTAAAATGCTGCAATAAATCGGCATCAGAGTGTGCATTGCTTTGAAACTACCTGACATATTAACTTCGTACACTGGGTCTTGAATAAAACCAGAAATCTAGTTTTTAAGTTCCTTATCTTCCCCTTGCAGCCTTTCTTTTCACTCACCATTCACTCGTTCTGCAGCCTGACTTCTCTCTCATTAATACATGTTATTAAAGAGCTTCACTCACAAGCGATTTAGCGTAACTTGCTATCGCAGTAGCAGCTGAGTTGTGGTTCGTATGGATAGATTTTAGGTGCTGATTACAAACATGTATAAACTAAATGCCATCCCCAACTGCACTGTAAGCTACGAAGGTGCGATATTGTGCTCACAGTGCACCATAACTAACATGATATCAAGACTTTAGTAACGGTATTAATCGTAAACAGTGTCCCTTTAACTAATGTTGTTATCTGCAATGTGTGCTATAGTCGACACACGCCGCGCCCTACCGTTCACCTGAGCTATCGATGTCACATAGGGGCCAGTTGTACAATCTCGGACAGGTAATTTGGAGTGCGCGTTTTACGTCGCTATTTTATTCCTCGGTTAGTTATTCCCGGAATAGCGTTCATGTTGAGTTAAGACCGCAAGAACTGAAAGCACAATGGGTATTTACGCGAACATCACTTGATATTTTAGCTGTCGTCGCCTGCAGAAGTAGCGTGCCAAACATGAGTGATAAACATTCCCGATCGCAAAATCTTTTGCTTGTGGATACTTTGAGGCTGTTGGATACTACGAATGACTTCAGGAGTATAGTAGAAAACACGAAAACTGTTGCAGTCTCATTCAGCGAAAATATTAGTGCAAGACATTTAACTAAACTAGAAGGGTGCATATATGTATAACTTCATATCGTGAATTTAGCTAAATGATCAAGTATTTGTTAATTGACCATTAAGGGATGCTTCTAGATATCCGAGCCCCCAGGGGCTCAGCATTCATTTGCTGGTTACGGGTTTGGCGACCCCGGGGTTCCTGAGCTGGGGACTGGCAAGCGCCGCCAGTCCTCTGTCACCGTAAGCTATGGGCATACTTCAACGACCACCGTGCGGCGCGGCGGTGGAATGTTGTGTGTCTCAGGGAATGGGGATCTTGGCTTGACCGCCCGGATCGCGAGGATGGAATAAACCTCTATAAACAACCCCTCTATCTCAAGGTGTGCTGCGCGTCGATGAGATGCATGGCTGTTGAGGTTGAACAGTCGTTAGCGGGCAACCTCTGAGGAACCTGCCGCACCTCAGTTGTAGAAGGCTTACCTAGGCACGCGGGGCTCTGTCTAGGTGGACCTCTAGTTCCCTAGCTGCTCGTGGGACCGAGATGGAACCCTCGAACTTGTATTCTTCTCCTGCCAACGGAAAGGGTGGACCGCTGGTGGGTTCTAACACCCAATCCAACAAGAGGGCTCGTGTAGCCAGTCCTCCTGATTCACTTACTCGTAACAGAATGCAAACTGCTTCGCAGAATGTGTTTCTCATAATTAAAAGAAAAGATGGGAGTTTCGAAAAAGTTTCGCCATTTTATATCCAGAAGGGCTTAGGAGGTATTGTTGGCACATTAAAGTCTGTAAAGCGCTTGCGAAATTGCACCTTGTTGGTTGAAACATCTAGCTTCCAGCAAGTCCAGAACCTTCAGAAGGCACAATTTCTTGGGGAGTTTGCAATAGAGACTGAATTTCACAACACCTTGAACTACAGCAAGGGTGTTGTGACTTGCAGAGATCTCGTTGACATTCCCCAAGACGAACTGAAGGCTGAATGGCCCCGGGAAGGAATTGTCGACGTACAACGTGTTATGGAACGGGTGGATGGTACTCTCATAAAGACTGACTCTTTTATCCTTACATTTAACATCACCAAATTGCCAGAGCATGTGAAGGCAGGTTTCCTACGTCTCAGTCTACCGCCTTATTACCCCAACCCCATGCGGTGTTTTAAATGCCAACACTTTGGACACACTACTCTCGGCTGTAGAGGGGAAGCCACTTGCGGGAATTGTGGTAAAGCCGCCCATGAGGGAGTTGGTTGCTCCTCTCCTCCCAAGTGTTTCAACTGCTCTGGAGATCACCCTGTGTGGAGTAGGGATTGCCGAGTTTTCCTTGAGGAACGGAAGATCCAGGAACTTAAAACTACAAAACGCATCCCGTATGGTGAGGCGAAGAAAATTTACAAGTCCATGCAGCCGCCCACATTTGCTGCTTCCTTTTCTTCCGTTCTCAAGCAGCCAGTCCCGAAAACCGATGCCGCTACATAAACGGAGGTTTCTACTGTCAGCACTAGCACCTGCGTTTGTCAATATACGTGTGCTGCTGCCGTTCCTGTGAAGCCTGCTGCTGCCCCCCGGCCTTCTGATCAGGAAGTGGTAGCTGACATCATGGAACTTCCTGCCCCTTCCCGGGTCCAGTCTTGTGCACTGCCCAGCGCTGCTACACCCTCTACTGCTCCTGAGGTTTTGGCTCCAATGCCATCTCAGGCCAGAAAATCGAAGCCAAAGACAAAGGTGAAGATTCGCCCGCTAAAGGAGACTAAAGTTATACAGTCTGCTGATGTGGATGTCATTCCCTCTGACGTCTCTCTCGACTCCTCTTCTGAGGCGATGGAGGTTGATGTCAGGCTGGGGCAATCATCTCGCCCCAAAACTGAGCCTCCACCTGTTGTGGGCTCTCCTCCCCGACGGAAAATGAGGATGAAGGTACTCCCACCCTGATAGATGGCTCCCATTATACAGTGGAACATGAATGGATTCCGGGCACATGTGGAGGAACTGAACCTCCTAGCACGGCAACGCCCCCTGTGCTTGTGTTTACAGGAAACGCATTTAAAACCGTCTGATTCTCCTGTACTAAGGGACTATACGTCATATCACAAAGATGACCTGACTGGAGAAAGGGCCAAAGGCGGAGTCGCTGTATTTGTCAATAATGACCACCACTCCTCTGCTCTCCCCCTGGATACTGACCTGCAAGCAGTTGCAGTTGAAATTCATTCACGTCGGAGGCTTACCGTTTGTTCCCTTTATTCACCCCCTCTGGATGCAATGACCTTAGACGCTCTCACAGATCTTATTGACGAACTCCCCCGCCCATTTCTCCTCCTGGGAGACTTCAATGCCCATCATGTCCTTTGGGGCTCCACTTCTCTTTGCGTTCGCGGTCGAATTTTGAAGAGCCTCCTAACATCTCAAGTGTTGTGCATCCTCAACACAGGTACTCCGACTCATTTTTCTACTGCTACAGGGTCATTCTCAGCCATTGACCTATCTTTCTGCTCTCCAACCCTCACCGACTCTGTTCACTGGGAGGTCATTGACGACCTTCATTCCAGCGATCACTTCCCTATCCGCATTCATCTCCTGGATGGTGTATTGCTGGAGCAGCGGCCACCATCGTGGATGATTGGCAGGGCTAAGTGGCCACTGTTCACTCGTTTGGCTGTCTTTGACCGCCACAGTAGCGTAGAGGAATGGGTGGATCACATCACGCTTCTGATCCATCATGCTGCTGACCTGTCGATACCACAGTCTTCTGGTACTCTTAAGCGGCGCCTTGTGCCTTGGTGGACAGAAGAGTGCCGTTCAGCCATCCGGGACAGGCGTGCGGCTCTTCGCCGATTTAAATGCCGCCCAACAGCGGTCAGTCTTACCGCCTTTCGAATCACGGGAGCCACGGCGCGCTGTGTCATTAAAGAGAGCAAGAAAAGGTCATGGCAGGAGTTCCTGAACTCCATCAACCGTTCCACTTGTTCCACAAAAGTATGGGAAGCCATCCGGAGGATTTCCGGCAAACGCAGCCGTTTACCAATAGCTGCAGTCCTGAACCAGGGATGCCTCCAAACGACACACAGCGCCGTTGCTCAGACGCTGGCAGAGCATTTTGCACAAAGTACTGCAACTGCATCCCAGGATCCAGCGTTTCGTCGTTACCGTGCGACTGTCGAAAGAGCGAACTGGGACTTTCGGTCGAACGGTTCTGAGGCCTACAACTCGCCGTTCTCCATGTGGGAACTTGAATCGGCTCTTACTGAGACTTCTGACACTGCACCAGGTTACGACCGCATACGGTACTCCATGCTTCGACATCTGCCAGTGGCGTCAAAGGAAATGCTCCTCGAATGTTTAAATCTCATATGGCAGACACTAGTGTTCCCCACCTCGTGGAAGGAGGCAATCTTCATCCCTCTCCTCAAACCAGGAAAGGACCGCACTTGTCCCAGTAGTTATCGTAGTATCGCCTTGACAAGCTGTGTCGGAAAGATCCTGGAACGGATGGTTAACCGTCGTCTGGTCTGGCTGCTAGAGACCAGACAGCTCCTTAGCCGCTTTCAGTGTGGATTCCCAAAATTTCGGTCCACGGTCGACAACCTGACCCTCCTCGAGGCGGCTATTCAGCAGGCTTTCCTCCGTCAGCATCACTGTATCGATATCTTGTTTGATATCAGTAAGGCATATGATACTACTTGGAGACACTGTATTCTTGCACAACTGCATCAATGGGGCTTTCGTGGCCGCCTCCCCATTTTCATTCGGTCTTTCCTGTCTCAGCGGTTTTTTCGGACCCGCGTTAGTAACACACTGTCTGATCGCTTTGAGCAAGAGAACGGTGCCCCCCAAGGCAGTGTTACCCTCTTTGCCACAGCCATCAACAGTATAACGTCTACAGTGAGGAGTCCAGTACAGTGCTCCTTGTTTGTGGACGACTTTGCTGTTTTCTGTTCCTCCTCCAGTGTTGCCACCGCGAGCCGTCAATTGCAGCTAACAGTGCGGCGGTGAGAGGAGTGGGCTGCAAAGACGGATTTCGGTTTTCTGCCGATAAGTGTGTTTGTGTTCATTTTAATCGTTCTCGTCGTCTTTTTCCTTTGCCTGCCTTGCATATGGGGAATAGTGCTCTACATTTTAGAGACACAGTGCGGTTTCTGGGCCTAATTTTTGACTCCAGGTTGTCATGGCTGCCACACCTACGTGACTTGAAAGCCAGAACGCTGAAGGCACTGAACATCCTCAAGTGCCTCAGCCACAGGTCTTGGGGAGCGGACAGGGCCCGTCTCCTTCAGTTTTATCGAGCTTTTGTGCGTTCACGGCTGGACTATGGGTGTACAGTATATGGGTCAGCGAGGCCGTCTTATTTGCGGATCCTTGACGCTGTTCACCATGCTGGGATTCGACTGGCCACGGGTGCTTATCGGACCAGTCTCGTACCCAGTCTCTGTGCTGAGGCTGGCGAACCGCCACTTACCATCCGGCGGCAGCTCCTGCTGGTGCGCGAGGCTTGTAAGTTTCTTGCAGCTCCCAGCTCGCCTCCTCACCGTCTTGTTGCCCATCCACCTCCGGACCGCCTTTTTTCCCGCCGCCCCCGGGCTACGTTGCCGTTTGGGATCCGTGTGCAACGTGTGCTAGAGTCGCTTGGTGTGGAGTCTGTACAACCCCAAATCCTGGGTTTTAACCGCCTGCCACCCTGGTTACTGAAGAGGCACGGAGTGATTTTAGATTTATTGCAGCACAAGAGTGATTTCACTCCTGCCACCGTTTTTAATGCAGCATTTTCTGCCATTTTATCTGAGCACCACGACTAAGTAGCTGTTTTTACGGATGGGTCGAAACAAGGGGATTCCGTTGGTTGCTCAGTTGTTTATCCGGATCGTGTCCTCAAGGTCCGACTGCCTCAGACTTTTACTGTCTTTCATGCTGAATTGTCTGCGATCTTGCGGGCACTGGAGCAGATGAGACTCTCTTCCTCTCCTAAATTTCTTGTCTGTTCCGATTCACTCAGTGCCCTTCACTCATTGCAACGTTTGTATCCGGCAGACAAAACAGTCCAGACCCTCCAGGATACCCTCCTCCGACTACAGCGGCTGGGGAAGGTTGTAGCTTTCTACTGGGTTCCGGGGCATGTCGCCATTGCTGGGAATGAAAGGGCAGATCTCGCAGCCAGGGAGGCGTGTCTCGATCCACAAGTGTCTCTGTGTGCTATCCCCCTGCACGCACTCACCTCGCTGTTGAGCTCACGAGTCATGCGTCGGTGGGAGGATGAGTGGCTGGAAGTGACTGACAATAAGCTCCGTATAGTCAAGCCCACAACGCGTGTGTGGTGTACTTCCATTCAGCCCCATCGACGGGATGAGGTTCTCCTCACTCGGCTTCGAATTGGCCACAGCCCTATGACGCATGGCTTCCTGCTCCGGCAAGAGGACCCTTCAATGTGTGGTGCTTGCGGCGTCCAGGTCACTGTGCGCCACGTTTTATTGGATTGCGTTTTATTTTCTGACCAGCGGGCCGCGGCTGACCTGCCAGCGGACCTGCCATCTCGTTTAGGCAACACTCGGACCAATGTAGTTAAAGTTTTAAAGTTCTGTGCCGAGTCAAATGTTTTTACAAAGATTTTAGGGAGAGGATTTTAATTCGCTCACTGTGTGACAGGCTCGCCCATATTTTATGTAAGTGGCCTGCCAATGTCAATTTTCTGTGGCATTCGTGTTGCTATGTTTTCCCTTTCCTTCGGTTTTACTTTCTTATGTAGCATTTTCCTTCTTTCCCTGCTTTCTTTGAGTGTGTGCTTCAGTTTTATTAGGTCTGTCCACATTCGTTCCTTTTAATGTGTGTCAGGGCGCTGATGGCCCCGATGTTGAGCACCCATAAGCCCCAACACACACACACACACACACACACACACACACACACACACACACACACACACTAGATATCCGAATAAAGTATATGAAAAAATATGAAATATTTTCCATTCACAAACAACTTCACATAGATGGACAGAGCTGTTACAACAGACGTACGATGATTTATTATTATTATTATTATTTAAAGAATGAATCACTTAAATACAAAGCACAGAAAAGGCAGCAGTGGCTGTAGATTGGTGGTACCCCATATGTGGAATGTAAGTTCCAAATTGTATACAATGAAATACCCGATGTGGTGAGGTTGTCAGCAGAAGGACGTCACAGTCAGTTCGATTCAGATGCCACATTTCTACACGATAGCATTTCATCAAACGTAGCTGTAGGGTAGATGGTGGATTACAAGTAGGCATATAAACAGAGCAACTGTGAAATGCTGACTCCTGTGTAAAATAGTTGGTCTTTACGTTCTCTCCAAAGAACTGTGACAACACAGACATCATGGAGATTGGGTTGACTGAAAATTGTGGAAGGTGTTACTGGCTAGCTTGATGCAGTATTTTCGTCTTAGAATGATTCATTCATTACAGCAGCAATGGGTTTTATATAGAAAATACCCTTGGAAAATTATTGAACGCTATTTGTGCATCCACTTTTACAGTTGTTGAGCATGTCATGTTTCTGTGATGTAACGGTTATTAATTATACCCCCAGAGTACGCTGTTACAATAGCTCCATATTTAGCAATTATATAAAACCGCTCGCTCACAGAAAGATCCGTACCTAAGGCTGGAAAATTGCTCAAGTCACACCAATACCCTAAAAGGGACGTAGGAGTAACCCGCTGAATTACAGGCCTATGTCACTAACGTCGATTTGCAGCAGGGTTTTGGAACTTATAATGTGTTCGAACATTATGAAGTACCTCGAAGAAAACGATATATTGACGCGTAGTCAGCACAGATTCATAAAATATCGTTCTTACAAAACAGAACTAGCTCTTTATACTCAAGAAGTAATGAGCGCTATCGACAGGGGATGTCAAATTGATTGCATATTTTTAGATTTCCAGAAGGCTTTCCACACCATTACCCACAAGCGTCTTCTAACCAACGTGCCTATGTAATATCTTCTCAGTTGTGCTACTGGATTCGTGATTTCGTGTCAGAAAGGTCAAAGCTCGTAGTAATAGACGGAAAGTCATCGTGTAAAACAGAAGTAATATCCGGCGTACCTCTAGGAAGTGTTATAAGCGCTCTATTGTTCCTGATCTATATGAATGACATAAGAGAGAATCTGAATAGCCGTCTTAGGTTGTTTGCAGATGATGCTATCATTTACCGTCCTGTTAAGTCATCAGATGACCAAAACGAATTGCAAAACGATTTACATGAGATACATGTATGCTGCGAAAAGTGACAATTGACCCTGAATAAAGATAAGTGAGAAGTAATTCACAAGACTACTAAAAGAAATCCGCTAAATTTTGACTACGCGATAAATCACACAAATCTGAAGGCTGTAAATTCAGCTAAATACTAAGGGATTACAATGACAAAGACCCTAAATTGGAACGATCACATAGATAATGTTGTGGGTAGAGCGAACCAATGACTGCGATTCATTGGGAGAACACTTAGAAGGTGCAACGGGTCTACTAAAGAGACTGCTTACATCACGCTTAACATCCCTACTCTGGAGTATTGCTGTGCGGTGTGGGATCCGCATCGGATGGGACTGACGGATGACATCTAAAAACTACAAAGAAGGGCAGCATGTTTTGTATTATCGTAAAGTAGGGGAGATAGTGCTACAAACACGATACGTGAATTGGACTGGCAATCATTAAAACAAAGGCGTTTTTCGTCGCGACGGGACCTTCACATGAAATTTCAATCACCAGTTTTCTCATCCGATTCGAAAATATTCTGTTGGCACCCACCTACATAGGGAGAAATGATCATCACGATAAAATAAGAGAAATCTGGGCTCGCACAGAAAAATTTAAGTGCTAGATTTCCTCGCGCGTTATTGAGTAGTGTTTTGTTTTTCGTCTTATTAATCTTTCTTCATTAACACACTATGTTTTTTCGTATTTATACCTCTGTATTTTTCCTGTTTTGTTTCGTTATTCCTTCTCTTTTTCAAGAGCAATATGCAAGTTAGTGTTTGGTGAGCTATTAGCCACCGCGATTATATCTGCGGCCTCCACAATGTCTTCGAATCGCATCAAGGGACAGACGATTCACCATGAGAGTAGTGAAGCAGGAAGTAATGAACTAAATAAAATCATATGAACAAGAAACAGGGCAGGAAATTCTAAATATTATACAGATTAACAAGGTTGCCTACGTGCTGCCTATTATGCTGCCTTATCTGTACGATGTGTTCAAAAAAATTCGAAAAGTAGGAATTTCCACAGATTTGCTCGTCCTGAAAGGCGTCCAAGATCTGAAGCATGTAAGTTTCACTGTGATTTCTTGAATATGGATCTACAAAGGAACATTATATTACATGCACACAGATATCACAGTTTCACTGCAAGCTAGAAATAGTCGAGAAACCCCCACGAACGAAATTGCTTTAATTGTCGTGCAGTGACCAGAAAAAGCATTTCCGTGGTTGCATACGCAGCAAGGATAAACTAATTACACAATAGACTTCACAAATGAAGATCAATTGTTAACTTTTCTCAGTAATAACTATTTCATTCACGAGTCACAAATCGTCAGTTTAGCAAGCCGTGGTAAGTGACCAGCGTCTAATATGTGCGCGTCACTCACCCGAAGGACACACTGGTCATCATCTTCATATTGCTCAGGTGAAGAACAGGATGAAAGGCGTTTGGTATGTTTCCATTCCAGTTGTTCCGTATTAAAAACAGATGGGTCACAGGGATTGGTTCAAATGGTTCAAATGGCTCTGAGCGGTATGGGACTTAACATCTGTGGTCATCAGTCCCCTAGAACTTAGAACTACTTAAACCTAACTAACTTAAGGACATCACACACATCCATGCCCGAGTCAGGATTCGAACCTGCGACCGTAGCTTTCACGCGGCTTCAGACTGAAGCGCCTAGAACCGCACGGCCACACCGGCCGGCGTCACAGGGATTCACTCAAAACTGCAACAAAACTGGCGATTTCAATTTGTGTGAATTGTTTAATCCTTTCTCGTTCGAATAAGCATCATCATTACGAGTAACTGCTACATTTTTCTTGTTGATGGTTTTAACTGTGCTTCTTTTGCCAAAACGCAGTAAAATTTGCGCAACCCCGCGTTGCCGCAGCTGTTGTGACAGAGTTCTAAAACAGAGCGTCCCGTTAAATAAGCAATTGGCGGCCAGAGGGGCCAATAGCTTATGGAAAAATCTGATTGTGCCGGTGTGCAGTAACATAATGAATTTCACGTTTAATTTCATTCTGAGAAATTCTCTTCTCAGTAGCTGTCGATGACTCTTAAAATATCACACTACTGGACTAAAAAAAATAAATTAAAATGCTATACGGCCTGCTTTATCGTCATAGTTACGAAAGTTCCGGATGTTAACGATTTGGCAGTATGCTCCCCTCCTTGTGCGCTATCATTTGCCAAAATCTCGTTTCGATATCTCGAACGGTTTAAGAGATATGAGGGACAGTAGGAATATCTCATCCTCGCACGCAATGTAAGATCAATTTCCTGGAGATTGGAGACAAATAGAGGTCTCTTCCCAAGTCTAAAGCAAAAATCAAAATGTTAGCTAAATTTCACAAGCATCAATATGTGGTATAATACGCACCAAACACATAATTATAGCAAACCCTGTTTTTCGTTGCAAACTTCTCGAATTACTTTAATTGGTATATCACAATAAGTGAGACCATTGGCGAGATAATGGGCACTTCGTGACGAAGATGGCATATATAGCCAGAAGTAAAGGAAAAATCAAATCTTTTCAGTGAATAGTTTCAGTAAATTCGTATGAGGAAGATTACGGGGTGGACGCGCTTCGATTCTGTCAGCGCAGTGCCTCACCAACCGGAGCGTGCAAAGTATGTGTAGGCGTCTCAATATGCACGCGACCTGCGTGGCACGTGCGGAACGTTCGCGTCGCGCAGTAGTGTCGTGTCACGTCACATGTGCTAAACGCATCTCAATTAGCGCGTAGCACACTGTATCTCAGTGGTGGCCGAGAATTCGGTTCGCGAGCCATTCGCCAGTCGTGGTCCCATTGCGTTCAATCCCCCACTGCCACGCCACGCTTCCTAAGGGTAGGGGTGGTAAACGGTGAACGCACTGTAATTAAATGGCAATGCAGTCGTACTGCACACGATTTGGTATCACATTTCATATTGCGTAACGACACAGATCGCAAACGAAACAAATTTTCAGTACCATTTAAGTATTTTCGGCACGCTGAAGACGTAATACAATTTTTTTGTGGTACATAACGTCAGCGTGTAAACAGAGGGAGACAGTTTCACAGATTGTTGCATTTAGACTGCCACGACGAAAAACAAAGCCTTTCGCACACATATGCTGATCGAAGTAATTTCTAACGTTCGCAACTCAGTAGGGAGACGTAGGAACTCATCCTGAGGAAAATAAATTAAACGTCCTGGGAGTCCTGTTTGTCCTTAAAACCGGACTCGCATTAAAGATCAATCAGTTACATTAGCTCATGTACAGTTGCGCTTTCAACTGAAACGGTAAATTGTCTCGAAAACTACCCTTGTAATTTTAGGCCACAATGAATTCTTCATACATTGCTATTTCCTTCACGCCTGTGATCTTACGGAACTGGACTGCACTTTTTGTCAGAATTTAACCCTTCTACTGGATGATTTTCTTTTTAAACGCATCCGTATCAAATCAGAAATGCACGGATCAGCCGAACATTATGACCACCGGCCTTCTACACAAAAACCCATCCAGGCGATGGTAGCGCCTACAGGCGTGGAATGACCGCTAATTTCACATACACGAACGGTGCATGCAGTATCAGCGAGAGTGCTATCCGCGATTAGTTTGCGGAATGCCCGCCATCTGTCTGAGTTTGCCCGAGGGCAGTTTGTGATGGCCCGCGGGTTCGACACGAGCATTTCGGAAACTAAACGACTTGGGTGGCCGAGGATTTCTGTGGTGAGTGTATCCAACACGTGGCGAAACTATGAGGAATCCACTTTCAGATGTCGGCGTGTTGGAGGGCACCCTACATTGCAGATTTTGGACGCCGTAGGCTGGGAAGACTGGTAAGACAGGACAGGACGCGAATTGTGGCGGAACTAACATCAGGCTTCAATACTGGGCAGAGTACAAGTGTGTATGAACACACAGTGTACCGAACACATCTAATGATGGGCCTCCGCAACCAACGACCCATGTACATGCCAATGTTAAGATCACGACATCGGCAACTACGACTGAAATGAGCAAGTGACCATCGACAATGGACGTTGGCGCAGTGCCAGAGCGTTATATGGTTTGATGAATCCCTTCTTCACATTGCCGATGAGAGAGATCGAATCTGTCTTTGACACCTGTACAATGGGAAGATGACAAGCTCGCGGCGGCTCCATTGTGCTCTGGGTATGTGTGGGTCCAGTGTAGCCCGCAAAAGGCACGAAAATAGATAATGGGTATCGTACACTTTTTGCAGACCATGCACACATCTTCATGACTATCATATTTCAATATAGCAGTGGCATTTTTCAACAAAAAATGGTTCAAATGCCTCTGAGCATTATTTGACTTCACATCTGAGGCCATCAGTCCACTATAACTTAGAGCTACTTAAACCTAACTAACCTAAGGACATCACACACATCCATGCCCGAGGCAGGATTCGAACCTGCGACTGTAGCAGTCGCGCGGTTACGGACTGAAGATTTTTCAACAAGACCATACGCCATGTCACAAGGCCAGGAGTCTGATGGAGGGGTTCGAAGAACACAAAGGCGATTTCCAATTAATATGCTGACCCCCCATACTCTCCAGATCCGAACTGATATCGAATACTTGAACGCGGGGTCACAGCTTATCGCCCACCTTCCCCGAAATTAGGGAAATTAGAGACTCTAGCGAGCTACCAAGTCCTCATTGCTTCCATGTCACGATACGTCGCCGCTGTTATCGGTGCGAAATGTGAACATACCAGGAGTCAGGTAGGTGGTCATAATGTTCTGGCTGATAAGTGTAAGTTACTACCTACCTTGCAAAGTCTTACAATGGGCGGTGTGAAGACAAGCCCACTTACAGTGGGAGGTCTGCAGAATATTCCGGATGTTCTAAACTTCGTTCCAGCACTAGTTTTTCCTTCATAAATTCAACAATAGCAAGTTTTAATTAGAAAAATCGTTCCCAGCATGCCTCATGACTTAATCAACGTACGTTGCTATTATACGTAAAGGGTCCATACGCTTCGTCATTTCCATCGAAATAAAGAGACAATGGAATAACGTGAGAGACTTTGTAAATTCAATTCAGTTGCGTCACGTACTTCCATAACTCCAAACATAGGACAAAGTGTTTCGCGATCGAAAGCACCTTGACCGCCGTATGTCTATCGTTGCAATTATTTGCTCTTTCATTGCTAAAGGTCTTTTAATACGTTCTGCGTGATATTATATGTCATTTCACAGCAAATGTGCAGTGCCCATCCATAGATACTAAAAATTCTCATCTTTCCTTCTGTCACATTCAATTTTAAAGATTTCTAACCATAGATCGCTGGACTGCCTCTTTTTGTGCAATCACTACTGAACCTGTGAACGTCCATCACACCGTGAACAGATAGCGAAGGGTAAGCTACGTTGACACCACGCCGACTGAAGGCAATGGTGCCGAACTAAAACTGACGCACCGCAATGCTAAATACACACATAAAAAAAAGTTTTGCATCACCTGGGTTCAGAGAGATTCGGAACCTGTACAGAAAATTGGAACAGAGATCATCATACACTATTTTTCCCCATTTTATGGCTCATGAAAACCACACACTGCATGTCGTACCACCATACAGCGAGACCTTCAGAGGTGGTGGTCCAGATTGGTGAACATATCTCTACATCTAATACACAGTAGCACGTCCTCTTGCATTGATACATGCCTGTATTCGTCGTGGCATACTATCCACAAGTTCATCAACACACTGTTGGTCCAGATAGTCCCAGTCCTCATGGGCGATTAGGCGTAGATTCCTCAGAGTGGTTGGTGGGTCACGTCGTCCATAAACAGCTCTTTTCAGTCTGTCCTAGGCATGTTCGATAGGGTTCACGTCGGAGAACATGCTGGCCACTCTAGCCTGTCATTCACAAGGTGTGCAGGGTGGGAGCGCGGATTGTCGTCTATGACGACGAATGCCTCGCCAATATGCTGCCAATATGGTTGCACTATCGGTCGGAGCATGGCATTCTCGTATCGTACAGCCGTTGCCACACCTTCCGTGACCACCAGCGGTGTACGTCGGCCCCACACAATGCCACCCCAAGACAGCAGGTAACCTCTACATTCCTGCACCCGCTGGACAGTGTATCTAAAGCGTTCAGCCTGACCGGGCTGCCTCCAAATATGTCTCTGACGATTTTCTGGTTGAAGGCATACGTCGCTCATCGGCGAAGAGAACGAAATGCCAATCCTGAGCGGTCCATGCGGCATGTTGTTGGGCCCGTCTATACCGCGTTGCATGGTTTCTTGGTTGCAAAGATGGACCTCGCCAGGGACGTCGGGAGTGAAGTTGAGCATCATGCAGCCTATTGCGCACAGTTTGGGTCGTAACACGACGTCCTCTGGCTGCACGAAAAGCATTGTTCAACATAGTGGTGTTGGTGTTAGGATTCCTCCGAGCTATAATCCGTAGGTAGCGGTCGTCCACTGCAGTAGTAGCCCTTGAAAGCCCTTCATGGCACGAAGTAACAATGCGGACGCGTTCGAACCGCGGTATTGACCGTCTAGGCATGGTTTAACTACAGACAACAAGAGCCGTGTACCTCCTTCCTGGTGGAATGACTGGAACTGATCGGCTGTCGGACACCCTCCGTCTAATAGACGCTGCTCATACATGGTTGTTTGCATCCTTGGGCGGGTTTAGTGACATATCTGAACAATCAAAGGAACTGTGTCTGTGATACAATATCCACAGTCAACGACTATCTTGAGGAGATCTGTGGAACTGGGATGATGCAAAATTTTTTTGATGTGTGATTAATGATTATCATTAGGTCTTTCATTGTGGAAGACGAGTACCTTTATGGATCTGTGTGTCTGTTTGTACTCACACACAGACAGGCATAAATAGGTACTCAATCTTCCACAATGAATATAGTAACATAACACATATTTGTGTCTGTATATGCAATATGTTGCGGATGATAATAGAAGCAAGACTGAAGAGAGATCTGGATATATTCATAAGATTTGTCGACCCAGGAAGAATTCGACACTGTAAAATGGTGCACGTTGTTCGAAATCCTGAAGAGAACAGTGGTCAGCTATAGGGAAAGATAGTTAATATGCTGTATGTACAAGAACCAAGAGGGAACAGTATCAGTGGAAGACAAAAGAAAGAAGCGCTCAGACTAAAAGGATCTAACGCAGGGATGTAGTCTTTCACATCTACTGTTCGGTCTTTACTCCGAAGAAGCAATGACGGAAATAAAAGAAAGGTTCAAGAGTGGAATTACATTCAAGGTGAAAGGATATCAATAATAACATCCGCTGACGGCATTGCTAGCCTCAGTGAAGGTGAAGGAGAACTACAGATTGCGTTAAACTGAATGCACAGTCTAATGAGTACAGAATGTGGGACTGGAAGTAAATCGAAGAAAGGCGAAAGTAATGAGAAGCAGCAGGAATTAGAATACCGAGAATATCTTACCCTATACCACATCTCGCTAGTCTTCTCAGCGTCTGCGCTCTGGCGTACCAACGATGTTAGAGCCATGCCGACCAGTGAGGTATAATAACATGAGATGAAACTTGACGCCGGCTGGGGTGGCCGAGTGGTTCAAGGTGCTACAATCTGACACCACGCCATCGCTACGGACACAGGTTCCAATCCTGCCTCGGGTATGGATGTGTGTGATGTCCTTAGGTTAGTTATGTTTCAGTAGTTCTAAGTTCTAGGGGACTGATGACTTCGGAAGTTAAGTCCCATAGTGCTCAGAGCCTTTTGAACCATTTGAGACTTGACGTGGTATGTTTGTTTGAAGTCGGCGCCGCCTTGTCAGGTGCCCCAAAACATTAGCAGACGATTGCTCCTTGTTCTTATTTCTGTTGTGTGAAAGAGGCTTTGCTCGGAATAGAAAATCGTATATTTTTGTCAGTACCACAGTGTCAGGAAAGCAATTGAAGACGTTTTTATAGGCTTAAGTGCATGTTTAATCCAGAAGTAATACGAACTTCGCATCGATTTTTCATTAGTTTCGAATAAGCAAGAATGTGCTTCAAGGAGTTCGCTTTAGAAAAAAATATGATCCGCTTACACTTTAGTCTACAGTAAGCATGACTAGCACAATCGCAAACGACGTAGTCAGGCATTTTTGATCAAAACACTTTCACCAGTAGCTTATGTTTGGAGCAAATAATATGGCGAACGTGAGTTTAAAACCTCTGATCTTATCAGCGTGTTTGCTACACACCTTACAAGATGCATTTCACGTAGTTTTCAGAAAGTTTGTTTTGTAATCGTTGAGGTGATTAGCACTGACAAGAAATAATAAAATATATATATTTATAAACTGAAAATATTGGGTTGGTGTCTAAGTTCGTGGCGTTTTCCCAAACGAGATACACATAACAAGATTAGTCATCAGTAATATATTTCTTCACGACATACACCAGTCTGCAGTCACTGTGGTCACTCTTCGATTCAGAGACTGTAGTAGTCAAGTGGTTTTGAAGACGAAGAACACTAGAGCCACACACGGAGCGCTTTTTCAATCGGAAAGGAAGTTCCCTGAAGGTGGTTCGATAGAGAGCGGAAAATGTGAAAATCTGAAGCCGCAAGATCAGTTGAATAAGGTAACCAGCCTAGCAGAATGCGGACGCGCTTTGTCCTGTAGTACCATCACTCCACGCAGTTTTCCTGGTCGCTATTCTTTGGCTGCGTCTGCAGGACTTCTCAGTTGTTGACAATAAATGCCAGCAATCATTGATACACCTCTGGGAAGCAATTTGTAGTACACCACACCGTCTCTGTTGCACCAGCTGCTTAATATTATCTGTTGCGAATACGCACAGGTCTTTGTACGTCGAGTTGTTGTTTTGTTTGGGGTCAACCATTCTATTCTTTTACTTACGTTAGCATTAGACACCATTTATCGTCACCAGTAACGACACAGGGTAGGATTCTCCTGTGTTGCTCACGAGCCAATTCATACCGATCAAACAAAGATGCACGTATTGCCACCCACTTATTTTCGTGATTTTGTCCATGAAGGTGCGGTATCCATGCACCCGATTTTGAACCTTCTCCACCGCATGCAAGTGTGCATCGAGTGCCCTGCTGTGGATCACTGTCGATTAATTTGTTTAAAATATCTTCATCAAACACGGAAGGTCTTCCTGACCGTGTAGAGTCACAGTTGTCAAAGAGATCCTCTTAAAACGAGGAAACGATTTACTTGTCGTGCTCTGTACAATGGCATCATCCCCACACACAGTGAAAATGCTGTTGACTGACTCCGCTGCTATAACTCTTCCATTGAAATCAAACAGAATGTCCGAAATGTTCCGATCTCCAAGCTTTTCACTATTTTCTAGCGTCCACACCTCCACTCACTATCTCCAAATGAAAAAATGAAAACATGCGAAAACAAATAACAACTGTCAACTACTTAAATAGTGACAATCAACAAATAAACCGTTAGCCACAGGAATATCAAAATGCAAAACAAAAAACGCAACGAACTTATTCACTAGTCTAATAATATTCAATATGCAAAAGGAAAAAAAGTGATAATTATAAAGTACTGTGTTGTAATGCTATAAAGGGAGGAGATCGGGCGAGCAAGGGGTTGATAGCGCATTGTCGTGAGAACTGTATCAGAAGATAATAGTTGGAGTTTCTGTGCTGGAAGAAACGAATGCGTCTGTTCCGACGACGAAGGCCGTATAATCGACAGTTTTATCATGTCTGGTGCAGCATGGTCATGGCGCACTAATTTCTACGGAAGAGCTAACTGGAGGTACAGCAGCAAGCACCGCTGACGTAGCAGAACAGCAGCAAGACCCATGAACGCGATGTACGTTAGAGTACAGTGTCGATTCGGCTGTAACAGAGCCGAACTGTGACGCGTGCCTGTCAGCGGACGGCGGACCAATGAGCTACAGTGTACACGGGTGAGACGGAGCTCTCGACTGCTGCTAATGCCGCAGTGGTGGCTACCCCACACACACACACACACACACACACACACACACACACACAGACGCTCACTGGATAGTAGAAGCCCTCCGAGGTTAAGCCGCAAGACAATCCGCAAAGCCGTCTGCAGCTCCATCTCGAGCAAGTTGTTAGCCAACACGGCCAAACTTTGGCAGCTCCTGCCTCCTCCGCTGGGCATTATTATCAAGTCGGAGGAGAGATACAGGAGCAACAGCTCCGGCGACAGGGTCGGCGGCAGCGCGCCGCCGCCCTGGGACAAGTGGCGCCGCCTCTCGGGACCAGGTTCTGGTTCTGCTTCTGTTCGCTCGGCTGCGGAAACCTTCCCACTGCGCTCCGCCATCAAACTTCGGCACACAAAAGACGCCGCTGCCCTTTCTTATGACCGATCAAAGTCTATGTACCAGCCACATAGTTACTTGCTGCAGTAGTTCAGTTCGTGAAACAAATACACCTACATCTACACTATGTATTCAAAAGTATCCGGACACCCAAGAAAATATACCTTATTCGTATTAGGTGCATTGTTTTTTCCACCTACTGCCAGGTATTCCATGTCAACGACATCAGTAGTCATTAGATAGTCATTAGATATCATGAGGGAGCTGAATGGGGCGCTCCGTGGCCAGGTGATTGGATGTCACTTGTTTCATACGTCTGTACGCGAGATTTCTACACTCATAAACATCCCTAGGTCCACTGTTCCAATATTAAAGTGAAGTGGAAACGTGAAGGGACACGTACAGCACAAAAGGGTACAGGCCGAACTCGTCTGTTGACTGACAGAAACCGCCGACGGTTGAAGAGTGTCGTAATGTGTAATAGACAGACGTCTATCCAGAACATCAAACAGAAATTCAAAGCTGCATCAGGATCCAAAAAAATGTTTCAAATGGCTCTGAGCACTATGGGACTTAACATCTGAGGTCATCAGACCCCTAGAACTTAGAACTACTTAAACCTAACTAACCTACGGAAATCACACACTCCGGCCGGCTGGTTCATTCAATATAAGGATTATTCCCATCAGTCGGAACACGGTATAAGATCGTTGAGACTTCTACCAAAGCTATATATCTTCCAGTGACAGTTCAGCTGCGTATTGTGGACTGGAATAACCAGCTTGCTCACTTTAGTGGTGAGGAAGTCATTGTACGACTACACCTTGGACGTGATGGGCCTAAGGTATAAAATCAGCGCGCACCACAGCACTTCTCAGCAGATCCGCAAGTAAATCACACACCCAAATTATGAGTTTCTTAAATCAGTAAGTTTTTTAACACCTCGCAATGACGTCGTCGCTCAATATATGTCACCCAGTGGAATATGATGAGCGAATCATACCCTAAGAATACTTCCCCATTACCTTTATGCTGGATTGTCATCCAGCATCAACATACTTTAACTCTTCGATGCAAGAGTTGCATATATTTGGATGGATCATTTAAGAAAAAGGATGGTACTCATACAGTAGAACCAAAGCTGACACGTACTTCTTTGGAATTCCTGTTCCAGGAAATACTATACATATTTAATAGGGTAGAGATTGATCACACACGTAATGTTGGTATGGCATCAAACCTTTAAAAATACACGTCAGTGTCACCTACGGATCTGAATGGTTTAGAAAATGCAGGATGGTTCATAGGCGAGCCTATGGGCAGAACAGCAGAAGAGTAATTCCGGTTTGCTGCATGCATACATCTTGAAATGCTTATGGGATACTTTGAGGACATGTAGCGTATTATTATGAATGCCAAGCAGGAACTTATTCTGGTACGGAGTGCAACGGATAGCGACTCATACACTCAAAGAGTTCAAGAGGAGTATCAGACATTCACGAATAAAATTATGTGGAAAATGCCACGCATCAATGTGGAAGATGAAGAGCATTTTAAGCTTTTAAAATTTCAGAGTACTTTCTGATCATAGCTGGTATCTGAGGGGCCAGTTCTACCGACAGTGAACAGAGAAGATGGGCTATGCAAACCTCCGTGTAGCTAGAAACACAGAGATTCATCATACTTTCATTTCAGATCAATAGAAGGGGGAATTTAGCAGAAGATTCCACCGTATCTGAACTCTGTAATCTATCCCAACCCTGAGTCTACTTGAATTCAAAATTCTATCTGTATGACAATTTACGCTATAGTCGGACCAAAATGTCTAGCATTTGACATGTACGCAAGGTTCCGTACATCTTACTGTGCAGGTGTTGAAGAGGAAACATGCCTACTCAGTCCACGGAAATTCAAGGAGTTGGCAATAATCACCGTAATGTACTGTTCTAAGTAGAATGAGACAGTTAAATCACGACCAATAGATGTATGAATCGAATCTGAATCTCCATCAAATTTCCAGAACACGCTGCAGCTTATGATCTACTTCTACATGGTCATGTGATTAACTATTGCCCCTTTATTGGTATTGTGTGGCGTACTGTATAGCAGACCAACTGCTGTGGCATACTCAGAGCATTTCACGATGACAGTTTGTAGTGTGAACATCCTTGCTGACATTCATGTTTTCTATGATAATGAGTGTCGGCAATTCTTATTTAAAGATATTGCGTTCATAGCATACTCAGAAGATGCTGGTATAATACATACATTCTTTGCAAAAATTGCATCACCGAAACCTTTCAGTGACGTGAATTATACTAAAACACGTAAGAGTGCAAAGTGGTTAACACATTTCTTCCGAGGACTCCACTGGGACGACACTGGTATAACTTATAAAGAAATAATAGCGTCACCTCGAATATTCGATCATCTTGAGACCATCATCTACGTTAAAGGCGAAGAGATCACATGGATGCAGCAGATCTTCCAGTTTGCAACTATTCAAGACCTGGAATTCTACAGGTGCTCCGCTGTCCATCAGCTCAAGAACATGTGTGTAAGTAGTGTTGTGTATGCTTATAAAAATGTAAAATACCTTTGAGCTGAATTAATGAAAATAAATGCATTTTTTACCACAAAAGTTGCGTTTTTCGTTCTTTATGCCTAGCTCTGTTATAGCACAGGAGATATAATGTTAGACATGTTTGCTATATGTCTTTGGAAGCAGCCACGATCACGTGCCACCTGTTCCCAAAACCAATACGCACAGCACAATAGGCGAAATCCCATTCAATAATTAGATATATTTGTTTTCTTCCATCTTAAACGTAACCTTCCTCATGTTTCAAACTAATACCGTGTGCTTCTTGGACAGCCCTTACATACATTCGTAAGGGTAAGGATTTGTGAAACAACAACGAAGATGTGTGGTGAAGAGTAATAATTTCGAATACAGACACTAATATTCAGAGCTGTAATACAGCTTTACATCCACAAATCTTGTTGTTTTTACAACAAACGAAGTAATACTCTTTTAAATTCACGCTTCTTGTTACTGTTTGAAATTTTTTTGGTTCACTGTTCTTCGGTTTACAAGTCGGTTGAACAAGTTTTTACATTACAGTGCTATACTGATTACAGCTAGTGCAGAAGAACAGTTTCTCTTACACTAACTCCGTTACTATAACTAGTGACATCCCATCCAACCAAAAGACTTAATTTATACGTTGAGCTGGATGGCTCTAAACATTTTTCGCAGCTAGTAGCTGAAATAATTTAATAATACAAAATAATACAATGAAGTACATGGATCTAAGATGTTCATCCCAAACAGCTGCACTAAAATGAATTGGGTGGAACCCACACTTAAAACCAGTATGACTTAAAGACAGCTAGTGGCAGGTGAAAATTAAGTACAAATCTACCTACACATGCACTCACTCAATCACACACACACACACACACACACATAGAAATACAGCAAATACTTTTTTCTTTCATTTTCGATTTTTAACTCTTTTGACAATTTTAGTTCCCTTTTAATCTTCTGTATGTATATATTGGGCGTTTTTAACTTAAAAGAAAAGTTATTTCTTTCCAGCACTTGGTGGTTACACTCACATGCATTTATAGTATGCCACTTATTCAGAAAAAAGTTAACAGAATTTATTTATATGTAGGTTTTGTGTTAGCAGAAGAGCCAACACCTTGTTACGAATGGAGGCCAAAAAGCACGCGTTTTAGCTCACACAGGATGGCGTGTGGAGAGAAGAACTATACTGACGTGAGGTCTGGAACATGACAAGGAATGAGGATTCAGAAAGCGGACAAAATTAGTTTCATACTTAACTTTAATCCATTAATGATTAACGTCGCTCTTGACACTACATGATTCACAATATAATCTGTTCAGAATACATTCTTGAAGTAATTATCGTAACTGAATATGGCACCTTGCTAGGTCGTAGCAAATGACGTAGCAGAAGGCTATGCTAAACTGTCGTCTCTGCAAATGAGAGCATATGTAGACAGTGAACCATCGATAGCAAAGTCGGCTGTACAACTGGGGCGAGTGCTAGGGAGTCTCTCTAGACTAGACCTGCCGTGTGGCGGCGCTCGGTCTGCAATGACTGATAGTGGCGACACGAGGGTCCGACGTATATTAACGGACCGCGGCCAATTTAAAGGCTACCACCTAGCAAGTGTGGTGTCTGCCGATGACACCACAGTAGGAATATATATATACACAGGCACCCGCACTCAAACTCACGCACAAGCATAAACATGGACACATAAGCACTCACACATACAGGCTACACATTAAATGTTTATAATATGACAAAGGAGCCACGCTATTCGGCACAAGCTCTCACTCAGCCAGTCACTCATTTTCTCTGTTATTCACACCATCTGAATCGCCCACCAATGTCACACTTCAAGTAAATAGAGTGCGTTTACGAGTGTTTTGATCCTGTCATCAGAAATGTTTCCTTAATTGTCATGGGGTGACAGTTTTACTTTATATTACCGTACAGTGTACACCTCATGATCTTCACATCGAATATTAGTTCTCTGTACCAAATGCAGAGCTTGAGGTGGAACACTGCTGACACCATAGCACAGGCACTGGAGGTACTCTATGACCGTGAGGACATGTAATGCTGAAAATCGCACACCCTTAGCCTGCGTCTTGGTGGCTCCATCTCTTGCACGATATGCATACATTTGGGATCTCAGACCCACAAATGCCACAATCGGCAATCCATCCTCCTCATCCTTCATTATGCCAATAATCTTCTTGTCATGAGGAGCAGTACCTTAAAGATTATCGGCTGCATATCCGAATCTGTGGAATTCATGTCTGTGACATCTAATTACATCATACGGATCACAGTTCCTCAACCAATAGATGAAGCTATTTTATATAAAGTACCTTTGGTTCTGCAAACTGGTTTAATGAAATTCGTACAGGGAGAAGCACATGTGGAGTTTGGTGATCTCCAGTATACACATACCGAAATAGATAGGTTTTGTAAACTCTATGAAACATTTCCACAGCAACAAAGTTCTTGATTGAAAGTAGTTACCTGCTTAAAATTTGGACTGTTGATACACACTTTTATGCCCCATGGCCCATACTATTTGATCCTAATCAAAATATATCATTCATTTCTTACAATGAGCATGGTTTTACAAAAAATGGAATTAATTTATTAATTTACAAAAATCTTTTTCAAAATCACTAGTTGCGCCCGCCCTCTTTTCGGTATTTAACTGAATATACCCTTTTAAAGAAGGGGACTCATTGAAGTATGTAGCCTGTTTGATTCTACCTTGCTGCATTCCTAAGCTGAGGCGCTGTTGGAGATTATGATAATGAAATATGTAGTTCTGCTTGTGTCCAACAGTGGTCATGAGTTTATGGATAGTGCTTCCTTGTAAAACGTGTTGCTCAGGACATAACAGCATGTTGCTTATCATTTCATGCATGCTAACAATATATATGACGTCTGCATCCACCACATACTCCACAACAGAATTAGCCCCCAGACCTAGTATTCTTACACCTAATCCCTCTAACTGTTTTTGGGCACCCATTGAAACCCACCAACCAGCAATGGCTGCATCACGGCGCGCCCAGAGGAGCTATTCACATTCAAATATAGAACATAACTTGAAATGAGTGATGCATTGAACACCAGAGCAAAATGTGGATTATTTGCCTTTACATGTTTAAGGACATAATGGCAGAGTCCTCCAAAGATCCTGCACTCAAAGAAAAGAAGTATGTCAGTAAGAGTCAAAAGTTTTATGTTGCACCTCATTTTCTTTAGCATTGTGTCCCAGGACAACCCAAGTGCGCTGTGAGGGATTAGCCGAGCGGTCTAAGGTGCTGAAGTCATGGCCTGTGCGGCTGGTCCCGGCGGAGGTTCGAGTCCTCCCTCGGGCATGGGTGTGTGTGTTTGTCCTTAGGATAATTTAGTTTAAGTAGTGCGTAAGCTTAGGTACTGATGACCTTAGCAGTTAAGTCACATAACATTTCACACACACAACCCATGTGCTGTGTAATAAAATGTGTGGGCCCGAGAGTACATGGAAATGCATAAACTCTGGAAGTTTTCAAAAACAAATGCAAGCAAGCACATGTCTGTGTCCATGTATGGTCTTGTGAATTCACCCAAATTGGAGATGTTGAATTGCTGCTATAAATTTGCAACATGTTCATAATATGCACTAGTTATGGCATTACCTATGAGAGTATTGGTCAATACAGATATGTCAGGTAGGCTGGTTTCGTCGAATTTCTCCTTACTTTCCTGAGACTCATAAGGGAAAACTCCTTTCCTAGTTACAAGCTGAAATTTTTCCTCATTGGGGTATGCAGATCAGAGGACATGCATAGCCTTCCGAAGCAGTGTTTCAGCATGTTTCTGCAGTGGTGCCTGCAAAAAATGTGGTGTGTCGAGGAACTGGAGCATAATTTTTGGTGTCATTCATTTGGAGAACGAAATATATTTCTCAACACTCTCAGGCAGGAGACGACTTCATTTTCCTCCCAGCCAAAATTAATAAACTGCCCGTGTAGAAAGTGGACGTCATACCACTTAAATTACGGAAAAAACAGGTATGCGTCATGGTAACTTCAATTTGCATGCATTGCGAGCTGCACTGCGGAACTTGTCCATAAGGTTCTAGGCGCTGCAGCCTGGAACCGCGAGACCGCTATGGTCGCAGGTTCGAATTCTGCCTCGGGCATGGATGTGTGTGATGTCCTTAGGTTAGTTAGGTTTAACTAGTTCTAAGTTCTAGGGGACTAATGACCTCAGAAGTTGACTCCCGTAGTGCTCAGAACCATTTGAACCATTTTTTTAACTTGTCCATAAAATGACAGTAGTCCCTGCACAGAGTGGCAGCTTTTATGTCTAACGACAGCTCATAAATATGACAGTTAACTGCATCATTACATAGGTTTTTATCCTCCTCCAATTCGGTCATGGTGATGTTAGTGCTCTAAAGCCTATCAACATACCAGGAGCGATTTTCAAGCTCAGTGAATAGCAAACTGGAGGATTATCTCCAACAAAAGGTTAATATTAGTTAAGACTTGTCGGCACCTCATCGTCTGCCCGTTGCTGCCTCTAGATCACGGTGTCCTGGGTTCGATTCCCAACCGGGTTCAGGATTTTCTCTGTCCAGGTACTGGGAGTTTGTGTGGTCCTCGTCATTTCATCACCATTTGCGGCAGTGGCTAGAATTGACTGTCAAAAAATTGGACTGTGTAACAATTGGGACTTTGTACAGGTGCTGATGACTATGTAGTTAAGTGCCCCACAAACCGAACATCATCAGTTAAGAGTTGAATCGTATGAGTATGCAATTTGGTACACTGCCACATACTGTATGTGTTTTTGGGTGAAGGTGTTATGTGGGGCTAAGGAGTTCTCTTCATATTAGGTCATAGGGGCAAGGAGACATTCGAAGTCAGCACATGCAACAAATGGACATCATTCCTCAGGTGAGAATTCTTGAATTCAGTTAAAGCCTATTTGTTCTTAATATCCTCAGGGAGTTTGACGAAACAGGACCCACCACTTAACGGATCATAGATATCAATATGGATGTCAAGGTGTGGTATTTGGTTGAGTGCCTTAACTGATGCTCCCACTTCCATCTGGAAAGCACCCAAAGTGGATTCATAATACACTTGCCGATTGATGTACTCCAACATATGACTAAATTATCACTCCAGATGTAGTGCAGGCTTTTCTCCTCAACAGCATCCTTCTGTATAGAGGGTGAGTTAACTTGCAGTGGAGTACTGCATTTCATTTAATGTCACTCATCTCGGATCAGCTTTGGGTTTGAGGAGCTCTGCCTCCAGCACCAGGAGTCATGCTTCTAAATCTGGACAGGGTCACGATACCCCCCCCCCCCCCCCAGCCCGGTTCTCAGTTCTAGTGAGCGAGATATGCCCTTGAAAGGCACTAGCAACCACCATGTATTCCAGAGGGCTCATGACTAATCTAATCTAGGGGTAATTTGAAGTTGTTCATTATCAGGAATGGATAGAAAACTACTGCTAGCCACAGGTCCGTTATCATTAACACTACACCTACGAGACGATTGCGTGTACCCACTGGGTGACAGTGTTTGGAGGCGGCACCTTCAAGGGCAAAGGGCATGCGCTGAGGCACACGTATCTTTTGCTGCCAGTGAGGACAAACAGCTGGAGCTACAGTAGGAGGATGTGGTGGTGGTGAGCTCTTGTGGGAGTACTCTGGCTGTGGCGAAAGTGATCACTGATGCTGCTGCATGTTGGAGCCAGCCTGAGGGTGGCAGATTATTGCTCTGAGTGAACCACCCACAGATGCTACAGGTAATGCGATGATGCATAGGCCTGAAACTGCAACTATCGTCGCTGCTTATGCCACACTTGTGTGATAACAAGAGGAGCTCTGCATGGGTGTGTATGTTGTTTGGCTGTTGTTTCATACCTGCCCCCATAACCACTGCTTTAGGTGCCTGTGACACAGGAAGCTGCTGTGATGGCAGAGTTGGTGGCACCTCTGTAACATGTGAATAGCAGAAAAAAATAAGTAAAACACTCAAGACTTTTTAAATATATGCTGTAGACAAATCCCATAAAAATAACGGTTGTATTAGAATCACCTCTTACACTCTGGGTCCCAGGATTGAGCAGTTCATTCGATATTTCTGCTAGTTCTCCCACCGAGTGAAATATTTCCTCCTCCTCTTCGAAAAGGGCGAGGTGGTGGTACAGATGGTTCTGAGCACTATGGGACTTAACATTGGTGGTCATCAGTCCCCTAGAACTTACAACTACTTAAACCTAACTAATCTAAATACATCACACACATACATGCCCGAGGCAGGATTCGAACCTGCGACCGTAGCAGTCGCGCGGTTCCGGACTGCGCGCCTAGAACCGCTAGACCACCGCGGCCGGCTAGGGGCGAGGTGGCATTGTCTTTCAGCAGCCACCATCTCATGCACCCATTCTGGTATTTCCCTCTCGACAGAACTGTTATTGTTGTGGAGCAACCAATCCATGTCACAGAAGTCCTTTACTGCAAGATATTGATTATTAGAAACAACAAAATTAATCCATACTACAACGAGATATTAATTATACATAACTAAAAAAAAAATAAAAAGTTCATATGAGATATAAGTGATGACTCCTGGTCATCATTCGCCACTTATACCCATGCAAGATTCTCATCCTCCTCTAGACCCATAGCAACATCTACAACACAACTACATATCATAAAAAACTATCAAAGGGAAATTTCGGAATCCAGCAGCTGCTCAATGTCCGTCAGGTGCCTCTCTAATGCTGCAACAGCGAGATAAAATATTTTAAACACTTGTTACGATCTAATTACATCAAGAGCTGCTTTCTGAACATGTAAACTATCACACAGTGAATTTTGAAATGTACTAACACAATGGCTGCACAACCTCACCAGATTGCTGGCTACATTATAATTCAGCCAACATTTGGGGAATGAATGCTGCAGTACGAAGTAAAAGAACTGTTATAACCACTTTTTACAAAAATTAATCACAATCTAAAAAAAACTTAATACTTTTGTACTTTTGTAACTGTCCCAGTTTTATCTTATATATCTTTTTCATAAACACTTACATGGCAAGTGTCCCAAGTTCGGTCGTTTCCCATCACCACTGCCCCTGGCATCATTACTGGCTGGGTGTTCCGTACTGTGAGAATCACACAGACACAACTAGGTAATGTCGGAGAATGATGATGATTGTGTGGGGTTTGGGCTTTATATACCTTCAGATTCCCCTCTCTGATTTGTAGAATTCAGAATGCCATACCAGCAAGTTATAACTTGGCCTTTTTTTTCTTCAACCTGGCTGAATCAGGCTAGCACAGTTGTTTGAGAAGCAGAACACTGCTGTGAGGGAGGACAAAAATCCTGAGACAAACATCCTTAGTATTCTGGCAAGTGGTAGGACCATTGAATGCAGCTGCTAGGTTAGGAAAAACCGTCTTTGATCCTACTGAGGCTGACAGGTAGCTTGACAATTGTGATGTCAGCTGTGTACCTCTAAACACATGTCGTTGCTTGTTAGGGTACAACTGTGGGAGAAGGGCTCTAAACTTGCCTTCTTTTTCACTTTCAAGCAGGCTGAAGCAGGCTTGGTGCAGGTAGCTGCTGTGGGAGGGATGAAATTCTGAGAAGCAGGTAGAGGCCCTTCTGAAAATATCGTCTGTTAGCTGGCTTGTGAATGCATGTGCCTGGAAAATTGGACACATCTGCTGTCTTCATAAAAACACCCTCCTCAGACAAATACATAGCCTGTCACTCCCAAAGCCAGCTGCATCACTCAAAGTGTGTGTTGTTGTTATTCGTTAGAGCACAGCTGTGGGAAGAAGATGCTAAAACAAATCTATTTTTCATGGTAGATGCCCAGTGATGTGCACCTTGAGAATGGCAGCATACATTACAATCATCTGGCTGCCAGTTCAGACTCACTGTGGCATAGAGGCGGAGGGTGGGTGGGAGGGGTTGGTTGCTTGTGTGGGCAGTAGAAGCAGACCAGTGCAAGTGGTCACCCTGCAGAATTCCAGACACTGCACCAGGTGGCACTCGGTGTGTCACCTCAGGCTGCTGTGCGACCGAGTCACCTCACTGGAGAGTTACGAGCACACAACATACAGCAGACAGTGGAGCAAGAGCAGAAGGCAGTAGGTGGGTGTGGTAACGTCATGTGAGGTGAGGCAGCTGTAGCAGCCATCATGAATGCAGCTCTGTGTGGGTAGACCGAGTCCTCTAGGTCGTGTGAGGCAGCTGCAGCCCATTGCGAGGTGGTTGGTGCAGAGAGGGTGGGGAAGGAATGGAGCCAGGGGGGGGGGAAGGGCGGAAGAGGACCAGCTGACAACAGTTAGGCCTGTGTTGCAAAAAGGCGTAATGACTCAAGAACACCAGTGTGATGCAGATACAGTCAGCACACTGCTTTCTCAGTGCACTAGCACATGGCAGCAAACCCTCACTTCGTGATCATGGTAGGCAATATAATCAGATGTTATATAAGGGCATCCGTCTCCAACAGTATGCAAATTATGTCCTCTACAGTGCTTAATTCACATATTTTCCAGCCCATTGCATTTTTTTTCGACTTCTACCACCTATTTCCGTTTTACAAACAATTTCCTTCTTCGTTTTCCATTAATATTATGTCCTTTGAATGGACAATTGAACTTTACAAATTGTCATCCACGCAATTGGTGTGGGAGAGGGAAAGGTGGGGCAGGTACGGTGTGGGGATCCACATGCAAGCAGTGGAAAACACATGATGTCACATGGGGTTGTGGGTTGGGGTGTGTGGGGGTGGGCGGGGTTGTGGTTTGTGTGTAATTAATCTATCAATTTAACTAATTTGTGTATGATTTTCATATCAATTTGATATGAAAATTGCGCTCATGTGCCCATCACCCTACTACAGTGACAAAATGTAAATCACTATCTGGAATACATCATGTGGCAGTGTCTTGCCAGTGTGATAGCAGGGCAATCTGGTATTGGACAAAGTAAAAGCAACCTGCAAGAACAACAAAGAGAGTCCATCTCTCTGGCAATGTGCAGAATATCCATGTAGACAGTGTGACTTCATATCCTCGTGACTAGATACACTGGGTTGCTACCTTTGCGAGTGACAATAATACAGAACTTTATTACATACGTGCCTAATAGTGTAAACAAACAAAATTAGACAGAATGAAATGGTGCTGTGATTCTACTTGGTTTACAACGCGAACTATGCATTTTCGTTTTTATATCTAAAAATCTCTATTTCCTCTGATGTAATATTATTCAAAATATGGCTTTTTTCTGTTCTATGAAGTATTAATAAATATTCTGAAGGGTTTGTGATGCTATGCCTCTCTTCCCGTAAATGCGCTGTTAATGCAGATCGGGGATTACTTAAGTTAAGGTGTGTCTGAAATCTCATTCAAATTGACCTACCGTTTTGCCCCATATATTTCTTAGGGCAACTACTGCAAGTAGTGCAGTGAACACCCGCTTCGTGCTTATGACCTTTTAATGTTGTGCGTATGTTTTAGATATTCCTTTATTAATTATAATATTCTCAAAAAGAGGTAACACTTTACTTTGCTCTTTGCCACGTAAGTTGCACCTGACGATCTGGCTTTAGGCCGCGAAACTGGTTGTGTTTCAGTAAACAATTTCAGCTACTGTTAAGGGAAGTCGTCCTAACATCATGCCATTCAACAGCTACGGATGCCCAGAATATAAGATAGTTTCAGCAACTATAAGCATCTCTAATTCCCCCACCATCACCCTGTTTACTATATTTACCTTACTTCACTTTTATTGTTAGTCATCTTGTAATATCTTTTCTAGACTTTATTCCCCTTGTTATCTAATAAGTCCCTTGCCTGGTAGACAATGGAAATGTTATTAAATCCCTGTGTACTGCTGCGTAAATACCCCATGTAGAACTACGTCTGCAAAGAGCCTCATACAGAAGAAAATGTTGTCTGCCAGGTAGCGAAGAGCCTTCCCAGAAGCTAAAACGCATGCTAGTGCCAATAAGTTAAATGGCTGGCGTTTTCTGAACAGCAGTGGATGCCCAGGGACTCCCCCTCACACAGAGAAGTTTCAGGAGCCGCTCAGTGAGCGCCGGGCTGTGTCCTGTGATAGCAAAGGGAAGCGTTCCTCTGTGCCGCTAGTTTTGTTTCACGTACGCGAGGCGGAGAACGCTCTCGCGCGGCTGTAAAATGAAACTCTTTGACGCTGGCCGAACGCAGTAGTCTGTTGTCAGAGCATAAAGGCCAGACAGGGAAGAGCGTGCGCATTATTCGCCGTTTGAAGCTTGGCCCGCCAGCCAAAACGCCTGCTACAAAAGACGCTGTTCTTTGTGTACGCTTAAGGGAACTTGTTAAAAAGTCGCGCGCGATAGATACCTGGGCCGTAGTACATCAATGGATTTTGGAAGAGAGTATCTCTCGGTAAAACGTTTCGGGTCCACCCAGAGTTTAATACGTTTATAAAACTTAAACATGTGTCTAATTCATATGGGCTCATCCTGGTACACGATTACTAAACTTGTTACAGCGTATTATTTTGACAATCTGATACTGTAATCTCATGGTCTTTTGAAAATTTTGGAGCCTAATGGGCAGATCACATTTAAAAACGGCCGTGCAGTTCGTATACCGCTATTTGGGGTAGCCCGAGGAATATGTAAGTCACTCACATCAGATATAACCAGCGATTACACATGTATGACGGCTTCTGTACTATACGTGTCCACGTGATCTGAGATGTGTCTGAAGCCCTTTTATGTGATGTACTTTTACGGAAATGCTATAAGCGTTCATTTAACGTATTACGAAGTAAGGTATTGATTTGGTAAAATAGTACTAAAAGACTCTCCGCCCGAACAGGCCTCGTAAAGCAAAACAGTGTCGACCGACCATCGTGTTATCCTCAGCGATAGGCGCCACTGGATACGGTCGCTGTCCGTTTTGGTGACCAGAGCCGCTACTTTTCAATGAAGCAGCTCCTCTATTGGCCTCACAAGAGCCGATTGTATCACGCTTGCAAACAATGCTCGACAGACCCGGACGGTGACCCATCCAAGTGCTAGCCAAGCCACGCAGCGTTTAACTTCGGTTATTTGACGGGAACGGGAGTTCAGCTGCGGCAAGTCCGCTGGCCAAAACAACATATATAGTAGATAATTATTAGCAACACAGCTTAGTACGTGTACAAATCGTCGAATCATTAATGAAACTCGTTAAAAAATTGCTCACGATGAGTACCTAGGCTCACCACATTCATTGAAATTGAGTCCTAGGAATTGAAGGGTTATCATGATAAAGTGACTAAGCTCCGGTGTAGTGTAAATTACTGCTTCATTGTGTGGTATGTTGAGAAACGTTTTACAAAGCATGCGTGCTATCTCCAATCATGGCTAATATATGTTCTAGGAAGACTCGCAGGTGGTGTGAGAGGCAACTGCTATGGCATGTTAATCCTAAATGGGGTGAATGCAGAACGCTTTACGGGAGTTGACTATGCTGGTCATAGAGTATATTACTTACTTCCGCTTCTCCCGCCGTTTTATAGCCTGTCTCTCGCGTATCTTCATTGATTGGCGTTACACTAGGTAGTGAAAACAATATGAATAGTTCAACAAGGGATAGTAACAGAAAATTTGGTAACTCTAAAAACAGAGCGAAGGTGAGAATGCGTTCCTGATGATGTAATGGAGCAACAGCTCGCAATAAGCAACTACTTAAAGCTGCACAGATGAAGCACAGTTATCTTCGGGCCTTCAGCAACTGAGGCTAATATAAGTTCTGTCACATGGATTGCAATCACCGCACCTGGGGTAACTCAGATAAAAGGTATTTTGTGAGACAGAGGGATGGGAAATAATAAGAGCAATGAGAAAAAAGCGCCGAAGTGAAGGCATCAAAATGATCACACTGAGGTCACTGATGAAAAAGGATTGTCTTCAGAGAAGAAAAAGAGACCTGGAAAGTAAGACTACCTACATGAGCTGCGCTAACAGTGTCATATAGAACTATCCAAAGATTGAATAGTAAAATATGAACTGTTGCGGTATCTCTAGTAGAACATCTTTGCTTCAGAAGGGCTTGGTTCACGCGGAGATTGCAAGCGCGAGGGCCGTGACAGTGAGATCGGAAGGGTGGAACATTTAGCTCCACTTGGGGCGGTCGAGTTGGAACCTGGCGGCGAGGCGAGTAGCGTGCCGGCAGTTTATGGCTGGTAGACGTTCGGCACTTGTTACCGGCTCTAAGCGTGGCAGCGATATCAGGAAGAGACACTCAGGCTGGTTCCTTGATCGCGAGCCATTATTACCTCGGCTGCCCCCAGCTGCAGGTCTTTGGACGTTTGGGGCACGTACCGAGTGTTGGTTGGTTTGGAGGAGGGGACCAACCAGAGCGTCATTGATCCCATTGGATTAGGGAAGGATGGAAAGGAAGTCGACCGCGCCCTTTCAAAGCAACCGTGCCGGCATTTGCCTGAAGCGATTTAGGGAAATCATGAAGAACCTAAATCAGCATAGCCGGACGTGGGTTGGAGTCGTCCTCCTCTCGCATACGAGTCCAGTGTGCCAGCCGCTGCGCCACCTCGCTCGGTGCGTACCGGTGTTGTGTGCTTCAGTGACCGACAGTCACCGGTGTGTTGAAGTTGTGTGTCGGCCGCATGCTGTCCATCCTAGGTCTTTGTACCGATATGTCTGATCAGCTTCCGATTCGGTTCATCGGACGCGAGCGAGCCGATCATCGGCAGTAACTATAGCTACAATTGCCATTTCCTGTACCAGTATTATCAATGTTTAGTTGGGTATTCTCGGACAATTTGTCCGAGGCTCCCATGCGATTCCATATCAATCTTTAGGTTATTGAACGAGTTTCTGTCTCTAGACAAGAAACTTGTGCGTGCACTCCCATAAAACATCTTTGTTTAAT